>NC_081418.1:28086419-28103919 GCF_949786415.1 Peromyscus eremicus | reverse complement strand
AAGTGTTTGAATACAGGAAATAGCTGGAACCAACACACATGCTATCTCTACAATATTTCTCAGAGCCTTTCTATTTATGCTGTTCCATAATTCTTAAACCCTACTCAAGGCCAATGAACGATTGTGAAGTATATAGATGAGGACACCTACACCTAACAAGCCCTAGTTAATATAGCTGATTGGATAAATTATTTTCATGTCAGTAAGAGTTTCCTTTACACTGATTTTAAAAGAAAGAAGACTTAGAAACATCCATGGCAATCTAAGTAAAAGAGACCTTGCCTTTTGCTACACAGTGCTTCATTACAGATCTTCCATTCAGGTGGAATCAGCTGAAGGCGTTTAATTACAAGGGAGCCATTCAGCACAATATATTTTTATGTATTTAGTATTTTGATTAATTTGAGAATATAGCATAAGGAATACTGAACAGTTTAGTTACCTCATCTGTAATCTTCAGTCATGCAGTAATGGCTAGGTACTTAAGAATATAGTGTGCTCTGGGGGCAGAATACTTGGGTTTGAAGCTGAACTCTTTTCCTAATAGTCAACAAAGCTACTGTAATCTTATTGTACCCATTTTTTAAAATTCATAGACAAGAGACAAAAAAGAATTCTGTCTTTTACAATTGCTATAAAAAGTAAATGACTGTCTATGTATATGCAAAAATGTCAATAATGCGATTCTATGACACAAATGATTGATAAATATTAGATAGAGTCACAATATACGTAAAACTTTATTTCTTTTCATGAAAGAAGGTATGTTATAAACACAAGGAGTGATGATTAAACACCCATATGCATTCCTTTTCCTAAAGAACATTTTAATTTTTCTCTCCAGGGTAAAATATTTATGAGTATCTCAGAAATATCATAAAACAAAACAAAAGAAAAATACTTGTTAGATGCCAGTAATGATGAGCTGCCTTTTCTTAAAAGAATAAGGAAATAAAATAAATAACACAGTTTGTTACTATAATTACTCAAAAGAATGATTAACAAACACATCCTGAACACCACAATGCTAAGGCAAAAGCTCAGGTCACGTCTCAGATTATTTTACACCACATGGAAAGCTAATTTCAAAGGAAAGGAGCCAGCATCGACATGCTCTGCCCAGAAAGCTTCTACATTTATTCTCCTCAGTCATCCATCACCAGGCTCATCATTAGCTTGTCATTAAAATCATTAACATACATGCATTGAGTGGTCCAGGCTTGTATCACATTTGCTGTGCACATTGGGGCTTACCCAGTTCTGATAATACACATTGAGCTAGGGAAACCTGGAATAGATTAAAATGCAAATTTTAAGAAACATAGCAATTTTTATGTATATTATATATTATATGCCTATTAGAAAATAAATTTTTCTGCCAGAAATTCCATTATACTCCTGATTGAATCAAATCCCCTGTATCTGTAAGGATGTCAATGCTTCAATCATATTTTGCTTTGTTTGGGCATTTTATGTCTTACTGGTCTTTTCATTTTGGTTTTTTGTTTGTTTGTTTGCTCATTTCTTGCTCTTTTTTTGTTTTTGTTTCTTTCTTTTTTGAGAAATAGCAGAGGGGTGAGAGAGAGAGAAAGAATTTAAAGTTGTGGCAGTATGGAGGTGGGGAGAGTATGGGAAGAGCTGTGAGAGGGAAAACATGACAAAAATATATTGAATGAAAAAAAATAGTTAAAAAAGCTTCAGTATTACTTTCTTTAGGAAATCAGATAATATTATCAATATTTCCCCTTGCTAAGAGTAATTTAACAAAACTTTATTGAATGTTGCCATAAGTAAGACACTGTGGGCTTTTTCTATCTATCTAAAACCAATAACCCGTTATGGGAGAAATATATACTCAAAAATCCTAGTTTGGCCAAGAATAAAGGTTCAAAGGAAAGGAGTAATTAACAGATACTGGGGTTCACAGGTGGGAGAGATTATTTCCCTCTGAGAATTGTTCTAATCCATTAAAATAGATATACATACTTGGTGGCATTTATTCAAGAGAATAAAACAAGGACATGTTAAGACAGACATGATTGTAGTTGTTGGTCCTTTTGCTTATAAAACTCTTCCTGAACTTGAAGATCTAGGCATTTATCACAAGACATGCCCCTAGTGTAATGAAATGTATGTACTGCTTTCCTCTGCTTCTAGATTTCAATTGTCCTGTATATTAAACTTCAGTCCTTGCAAAACATACTAATAAAGTGGATACTAATTCAAAAGAATATATTATAACAGTTTATAGAAAAAAGTACATAGTAATTGAAACACTGAAGATATCTAAAAACTTTGCTGAAATGTTATAAACACACCAAAAATTTCTAATTGGGTTTACTGATTTTCATTGTTTCATTTATGAGACCTTAAACAAAGAATATTTAGTGGACTTATTTGTAATATATGCAAGTAGAAGCATAGGTGTTAAGATTAAATGCACTTCCTGGCCAGTTTTTTACCTGTCTTTATAAGATATCCATAGTATTAGAGAAAATAACACAAGCCTTGGGTTAGAAGTGTAGAAGTGTAGTAAGATCTGCCTAAGTAATCAATGTCACAGTGCTTCCAAACCAGTGAAAATACGGCATGTACTTATAAGTATGTAATAAAGTAACTTCTACTTTGATTTTTAAAATTAATTATTTATTCAGTTAATAATGGATGTTCCTTCAAACTAGAATATAGTACTTCATTTTGAATGCTTTAGAATTATTCTGTCCATGAAGGAGAGGCATTGAATTCAACAACTCCATTTTAGTTCACCATTTAGCAGTTACTATAGAAAAGCAATGATTTAATTTTCCTGCTTGAAGAAAGCATGATACATCACAATTTGATGTAATTTTTTACTTGGTGGGTTAAAAATATTTGAAACGCCTTTCAATCTTTGTTTGGAAAGATTCAATTAATGTTGGCAAGATATAATATCCACTATTATTTCCTAACAAAGTCAAAAAATAAAGACATCTAGTACTTCTAGGCAGATAAAAGTTATCTCTCGTTTTGCGGAAAAATAAAGCATTCAATATATGTATAAACATGGGGAAGAGGGGAGACAGGAACTATGATTCCTGTTCTCACAAGTTCTTTTTAACAGTTGTGTGTTTTTAGACTTTTTTTTTTAAATTTTATGTGTGTGAATGTTCTGCCCAAATGGACGTATGTACAGCACATGTGTGTCCGGTTCCCATGGATACCAGCAGAGGGAATCAGTTCCCTGGGAATCGGCATTATGGATGGTCATGACCTACCATTTGAGTGTTAGGAATTGAACCCAGGTCCTCTGAAAGAATAAGTGCTCTGAAGTGTTGAGCCATCTCTTTATCTCCAGTTCTCATAATTTTCAATCTCACAGATGAAATAAAACATACACAATTAAATACGGTACAACAAAAAGAGCGATGGACACCATGGTAGAGAAAATGTTAAGGAAGGGGAGACAGACTCTGAGAATATAAACTATGATGATCTTTGGGGTGTGTGTGTGTGTGTGTGTGTGTGTGTGTGTGTGTGTGTGTGTATTTTTGAATAGGTTTTGAAGTATTTGGAAATTGTTACACAGAGGAAAAAAGAAAGGACAGAGTGGAAATGGGGGGAAAAAGAGTCTTACATAAATTATCAAAGTCATGGGGGGTTTCTAATATAATAATAAAAAAGTTAGGAAATTAGAACAAGATCAGAGAGTGAAGAGCCTTTTATCTGCATCACAGAAAGTGAAAGTTTCTGTGCTTTCAGTGGAAGGCTACTGACAATTTGAGAGTGGAGGAGTGAAACAGCTGAAGTTAGGATTGTTTTGCACTGCATCAACCCAGTGTAGAACTGTGAGAGGAAGGTTACAGTCACGAGCTGACCAATGCAGTGTGATAAGATACCCACAGCCAGGACAAATAGGGCACTAGAAATGGTGGGAAAGAGAGGAATTTAGGCTGCAGGTTGTGGAGTAAAATGCAGGTTGCATTTTGAGGCTCTTTATGTGTATGTGAAAGGCTTCCTTCTGTACTCTACTGACGGCACAGGGAAAGCTCATGATCTCACATGTGATGCTGATGGAGTTTTATATATATTTATTTATTTTTGTTAATAAGGAGGTGTGGGTGTGACCTCAGAAGGCTTCAGTATTAGTGAAGATAACAGATACTGAAGGTGAAGGTCACCACAAATCTTGGTGATTCTCCTGCTAGAGGCAACAGCAGCAACCATAATATTGATTCATGCTTTCTGGAAACATTACTTATATCTAATTTTCAGTTTGGGTTCTTATACCATTTTAAGGAAAAATGTTTTTGAATGAATGCTTAAAAGAAAAGGGCATTCACTGGGTTGCCTTGCCCAGCATTGGTAGAAGGGCAGGAGCTTGGTCCTGCCTCAACTTTATATGCTTTGTTGATATCCACTGGAGGCCTGCCCCTTTATGAGCAGAAACAGAGGAGGGGCGGATTGCAAGGGGTGGGGTGGCAGAAGGGAGGTGGGGCAAGGGGATGGAAGGGAAGAAAGAGGAGGAAACTTTGGTTGGGATATAAGATAAATGAATAGGTTTAATTTATAAAAAAGGAAGGCATTAAATTTTGCTTTCTCAAATGGAAAAAAAATCACTTTTCTATAGCAAAGTAGCAAAAGAGAAAAAGGGTGCTGCTTGAATTTTAAAAATAAACATTAAATACACATAATTTTTAACTGACATATAAGGAAACTTGTATGTTTATGCAGTTGTTTTATATATAGTGAAATGTTCAAATTACTTTAAACAGATCTATCTATTCAAATAGTGACCATTTTTTACAACAAAGCCTTCCAAATCAATTCTAGTACATTATCATCATTGACAGTCTTTATCCAGAACTTCCTAAGAAGCAAGACTTTGAAGAAGTATGTAACCCATACTCTTGAGGGTCTTGCTAAATGCCTTCTCTCCACATTTTAAAAATGCATGTGTCTCATCAGGATTTCAGAGATTAACCAACTCTAAGACCTGGTGCCCAAACTCCTTCCCAGTCTTCTAAACCTGTGCTTCTCCTGGTGGCCTGGCCAATGCTGAAGAACAGGGGTGGTCAGAATATGAAACTATGGTTTAGTTACATCTCCATTCTTTTCACACACTGTTCTAAAACTGAACTGAATCACTTAAAATTGTGATTTATGTAGGCAAATAAACAGTCAAGTATCAGTAATTTCCATAAAACTCAATCTAACAACCAATTTTATGCTAAACCTAGCTGACAACTACACACTTCATGAAGTTGTTTTAACCCTCGGTGCACAAGAAAGGTTTCTTCATCCCTTTGTTTTGATTTCCGTAATGACCGATGTACTCAGCAGATGGAAAAACTCAAACTGTATCATGTAGGGTATGTTTCACTACTAAGTGCTCATTTGTGGTTGTTCAATAAAAAAAAAATCAGCTTGCCTTATTTGAGGGATCTGCAAAGTAACAGTTGATTTTTGTATTCTAGTTAATCGCTCAGTTTTACAGCAACACTCAGTAAATGCATATTTTCAAACCACAGAGGACAAGTTACATTAATACACTGACTTGTTGCCTAAAGGAACGTGTTGCTCCTTTTGTTGTGAAAATTATAAGGACCTAAGGCATCAGTGAAGGCAGAAGAAATGTTAATGTTTGCCTGCACCCTACAGCAGAGTCACATTACAAGAGGAAAGTTTATCTTTTTAGATTGTGGTCACACAGCCTAATCCCTAGAGGAATGTAAATTTTCTTCACTTTATCCTTGTTCAAGACTAAGTTAATGGCCCTATAAACTCTTCCTGGTTTTCTTTTGAATGAGAAAGGTCTATCTGTAGAGTTTTTTAAGCTGAAATATTCAAAATCCACTTAAGTCAATGGAGGTCAGACTAGCATCTTAGTAGTGCTTTCTCAATTTTGATTATGCCAGTATTTTCAAAGATAATGATTAAAGTATTTACATGTTGCTATGGGTTTGTGAGAGACTCAATGATACAATGTAATCTGATTAAACCATAAAGCTTGGCATGAGAGCTCAGTGGTGCAAAGCTTGCTCCCGAATGTGTCTGAGTTCAATCCCCAGTACTACATACAATTACATCATTATTGAGCATCAGTGAATCAATCAATCAGTCTGTCTAGCTCTTTGTATGCAATGTTAGTGTATATGCATATGTACCCTCTGAAACTAGTGATAAAACATGAAGTCTTAAAATGCATAATATATGTCAATAAATACTGTGAAGAAAAAATTCTGGCCCATATGTACAATTTTAGTAAAAACTGTATCAATGAATGATGTACAAGACTATTGTTACAAAAGACTGAAAAAATTTATGTTGTTTACTCATTCCAGAGTATTACCTTATAACCTTTATTCATATGTCCTAGTTAGCTGAGAACATTTTAAATATATTTAACACAGTATATCTCCTAAAAGAAAGGTACAACATGCCCCTGTCCCATAATTGTGTATCATTGCTATATAGCATTACTTCTCAGATAATAGTCACAAGTATACTCTGAAACTGTATTAGCTGTTTATACATATTAATTGTCATTTGAATACTTTTACGTAGGTGAGATATAAAACTCCAAAAGAAAAAGTTCACAGTTATACAATTCATTCTTGTCCTTTTTTTCACTTGTATCCTAACTAGTGATTAATAAAATTAAAAAAATATCAGAATAGACTCACTACGGAAATATGATGTACATAGATTTCATAGGTTCTGTTTATTTCATAAAATAACATAGCAATTTTCTAGTCAAAGAAAATTCAAGAGCAAACTGGGGTTTCTCTTAAATAATTACATTCCCCTCAGTATGTAGTACAGGCTGTCAAACCAATGACAATAACCATTGATACCTAGGCTATTAAAATAAGCAATGCATACAATTAGCAGTCTGTCAATTTTATATTTGTCTAAATACATTTCCTGTCAGTTCTATTTGCTAATTAAAAAACCCTCTTACTTCCTATGTAAATGTTTTGCATATATAAAATTCTAAAATATAAATACAGAATTCTTTAAGATAGAATTAATTTCACAAGAACAATTGTTTATATTTGCTTCTTTTGAATAGGTAACATCCATCGAATTGATTGTAAATGAGTAAAAATTGCAAATTTAGATATCTGCATTTCTATAGGCTGTTTGAAATGAAAAATAATGACTTTTTGAGAAAAATTGTTGGTTTCTTGTTTAGGAAAAAGAGCTTATCTAATGTATTATAGAGAAGAAAAATTAAAATTTCAAATAAAATGTTTATTTTTTTAAAAAAAGAGGAAACTATTTGGTAAAATTTTACAAAACAAGAGCTGCTGAGGCTAATGTCAGTATATTCTGGTCATAGAGAATTTATGTCATTCTTCTTGAGATTTTATTCTTTCAAAGCATATTCCTAAATTTGTCAGTAACAGATAGACTTTTATAGTATAAACTTAAGGACATTTTAGAGAAATACTTAATTTTGCAGTGCAGATGGAGGAATGACAATATTATTACAACAACCAGGATTTTAAAAAAATCTAATTCTCATTTTAGCAACTAAGAAGTTATAAAACAAATCTTTATTAATTTATTTCATTTTTGAAACATTACCTTACTATACTGTTGAGTATTTTTGTAGATTAAGATAATACCTGACAGTATCTAGGGATTGAATGGATCAATCCCTATTGTTATCTGAAGAATTCTCTATAGCTACTTCCTCCAGTCGGAAACATTACACCAGTCCTACAGAAATAAAATCGTCCTCCTTTTTTCTTGGTGAAAATGAAAATATTTTCTCTTGAAGGAAATGTATGACCAAGAAGAGGGAACTAAAGCTTGGAGCGGACCAATATTCCTCCATCCCAAATATACCACGCAGAGTTCGCCTTTGCCACAATACCCCAATAGCTTCCCACATCTGCTATACAGAAACAAATCAATTCTATTTTTAAATTTGACACTAGGATCACATTTTAATATTAGCATACTTAACAAACCACTTTTTCTCTTTTAACAATGTAAGCATTTTAGTATTTGATTGCAAATTACTCTTAATTTCAGAGGATTTTTATGTTGCCTATGGATGTACACTAGTTCTTGAACAGTCTGTGTTTCTTACATGTATGATTTGCATAAAATTTCAACCACAGGTCTAAGGACTCTTCCTTTTCTCATTGTCACTACGAGAAATAATAACATAGCTCAGATCTCGACACTTACTTAGCAAGTCGTGCTTCTTTCTTGCTGTCCCAGCTCTGCTTAGAACACACCCCACCCTCTGAAATCTCTTTGGCCTTACTCCTTGAACCACGCTTTAGTCTGCAAAAGCAGGATGCAGGGGTCATGGGGTATATGTACCAGTTCTTATCTAATGTAACTTGACTTCTTGGATTCTGACTTCTTGAAGGTCTTGATCTCACAATCTGATAGTTGCACTTAGGGTTCAGACTGCCCCATGGGTAGGTGGCTTCCCTGCTTGCCCTGACTATTGCTTATTTTTTTTCCACTGCCAATCTCCCAGCAAAAATGTTGTCCTCAGTTGGCTCCTAGTGAAGTTGTCACCTAGGGTATCTTTGTAGGCATTGATTTCCACCTGGCCTTCACATGGTTCATGTTATTAGATCTGTCCAGTCTTTGAGACTGACTGCTTTGGTGGGCCTAATGCCTTGCTCAAACTAAATCACTGAATTGATCCAAGCTTCAGTTGTCTCCTAAGCACGCATTATTATACCCTGTATAAAACATGAGAATAGAATAGAAAATGAAAGCAATATTAATCTGTTATGAACCTAGTGCATCATCTCTTTCTCTGATTTGTTAATTACCAAGAGGACTGTGGCTTTAATGTTGCAGTATAAACTTATCAACAGTAAGATAATACAGCATGACCCTTGACTGTCTATCCTTTTATCTTTAAATGTTTAGCTCCTGCTACTGAAGAACAATGTAAGAAATATTCATCTTCTCTAGTGACGTTAAACAGTTTGATTTCTGTTGCTTATATAAATTATATTAATGTCTGTCTATCTATCTATCCATCCATCCACCCTCTACCCATTAGTTAATTCTGTCCTAATAATAGATACTGCTTATGTATCCTTGTGCTTAAAGCTGCATTTATTCATGCTGAAACATTATTAATAATTTAAATAAATGGTAAATTTTAATTTCTTTAAAAGAGGAAAACTATGTCCACTTCCTAAGTCCTCTTTCAAAAGCTAAATTTAAAATTTGGGGGGATATGTATATTATTTACTCTTTTCTGTTTTCTGGAAGTATAAAAAATAATATACAAGCAATATTTGTTTTTTTTAACCATTTAATGAATAATTCTTTTTCCCTTAGAGACAGAAATTTTCCATGGCTCCTCAAATGGCAGAGAAAAGGAGCATGTATCTTCTAACAAACGCCCTCTTTAGATATGAAACAGAATCAGTACGCTACAGGACTGTCAGCTAAAGTCGTCTGACACACTTAGCCTAAATTGTGGGATTTCACACCATGGATGTCAGATAACATCTCTAAAGTTCTATAAAAACCTTCAAAACCCTATAGGAACCCACAAATTCCCACAATTGGCACGGTGGGGATATCAGACATTTTAGCAGAAGATACTGTACCTCTGGTAGGATCTTTTTATTAAGAGGAACTAGAATGAGTTGTAAGTGCCACATACAGGGACTAGAATAATGTAAAAAAGAACAAGAGCTACTGATCCATACTTGTAGCACTTGACAAAGGAGATGAGATGATAAAGAGCTGGCATCATCATGAGTTCTGCACAGTCATTTTGGAAAGCGATCTCAAAGCTAACTAGCAAAGTTAATGAAAAAGTTTAGACATTAAATAAAAATGGAATTAAATCAGAACAAAAATTACAAGAGGACTAAAAAGGTTAGTGGATAAAAATTAAAGATGACTGGAACAGTGTTAATAAGAAAATCTGTGAACACACATGTGAAGCCAAGCACTTTTTTCTTCCAGAACTTCATAATGCAACATAAAGGCCCATAACAGCAGCAAAATAATACTGTCTTCACAGGAGCAAAAACAATGAGTGAGAATGCCCAGCTCAGATTATCAGTCATTTTTAACTTTTTTTTTTTTTTTCAAATTAGAGCCACATCACTTTCAAATGCTTTTGTTCATGGGGAGACCTAACAATTGCAGTAATTTTGTGTAAAATATCACCAACCAAAGAAATTGGATCTGTAAATTTAAAGTTTAAGGAAAGGAATAAAAATTGGGAGACAAAAGAAACATTATCTATTTGAATATCGTGTTTTATGATGACTCATGATCTAGTCTCAGCATCATGTTTGAAAATGGGGACCTGGTGGACCCTTTTAGCTATGTTTGTGACCAACTGTTACAGACAGAAGAGGCTGAAGTGTAATCTATCGGGATGAGTTTTACAACCCCTTGAAGCTCTCCCAGAGCCAAAGATGCTGCCAAGATGACTAAGACATGCGTGACTTAGAAACTTTGAAGGTTCATAGACTACACACTGGTCACGGAGGCAAATATGACCTCATTACAATCATCCATCAACACATACTCCTTTTACATGACACACATGGTTCTTAACCCCTAAAGTTTGCCTTCTAAAGACACAACAAATTCATTTTTCTAACCTTACATGCAATATAGTAATTTTCTCTATAGTTTACCATTAGCTCTCAGACTCAGGTATTTTCTCCCACAAGAAGAAAATAATAATCACTTGCAACCAAAATTAAATATTTAGCAAAGAGAACTTTTAAATAATAGGAGAATAAAGGGGCTAAGAAATAACTTGTAAGAAGTTATCTGAAAATTCAGCAGTAGAAAACACTAATCATCAGAAGGAAAACTCCATGGAAACAGGCAACTTGGAGTCTAAAGGCCTCAATACAGAGACAACTTAGGGAGAACATTAATTTTGATCTCTTAATACAAAATTGGAAAATGCAAAAATGGGTATCTCATTTAAGGTTGCACAAGAGATGGCAGGTTTGACCCAACTCATTGAGAACGTGAAGCAATCATTGCTTAATTGGGAAGAAACAGTGGGGCTGTGCTAAATATTGTGACTTCATCATTAAACACCACTGTTGGCCTCAGATTGGAAAGAGAAAGCATGTGGACTACTTCTAACAGAATGGGTTCATCTTTCAGTTCTGTTCTTAATATCTTCTTCTCTTTTAAGTTTAACAAATGCGAGAAGACATTAAGTTGAAATTACTGCAGTGTAAACATCGCATCTATCTAACTTTGAAAATAATTTTCCAAAAAAAAATTAGGTATCTATATAAAGTAGAAAACATCCTTTACACTTGGTCATAAAGTGGATGGTCTGAAAACTCTTTAAACAGTGCCAGGAAATGGAGATTAAAAAAAAAAAAATCAAAGGACCCAGGAAGTAGTTTAGGTGGTAGAAGTTTTGGGTGCACAAGCATGAAGGCCTGAGTTTGGACCCCTACACGGTTTAGCATTCACAAACAGGAACATTAGAGCTATTCACTGATCTAAAATTTTGATTTTCCCTCTCTGGGGGTCTAGCTGGATCACGGATTTTATTCCTGTAGGTATTGCTTTGTGATGCTAAGCTGTTTCCAATGACCTGGTCATTTGTCTAAAACATACCAAACATTCTTAAGAAATTTGGCATTAACCTAGGGATAGCTGCAGAATAGGCATGTATGCCTCATGCACACCCAGATGCAACATTTTTGGCTCAGGAATGGTATGGGGAGCCAGTCATTTGGAAGCAAGAAGCTGAGGTTAGGTTCTGACAGAAAAATTAATTGGAAAAGCCTTCCGGGAAATAGGATCATTATAATAAGGAGAGGAAAATTTGTGTAAGACAAAGCTGAAACAAAATACAGGGTGGAAAAGCAAACAGTTTGAGACAAAAATGAGTTTATTTGGAAAAGCTTTCTTTTGCAAAACCAAAATTTTGTAGTGTAAGGACAGTATTAGGAAAGAAAAGTGGACTGTGTGGGAAAACTTGGTATCTCCAAACATTTACAGAGCCAACCCACATCTGTTCCTTTATTCTAATCATTCATGTCTCTAGCAAACTCAAGTGGAAATTCCCATTCAACCACATCACTATTATGGAACCGAATAAAAATCTAAACAAACTAAACACTTATGGTGTTACATTTAATTTCTTAGACTCCAAAAGCAAAAGTACGATGTCATCATTTTTCTTTTTGCTTCTGTCTTCTATTTGCAGTGAATCATAGAGTGGCTATGAGTTTTCCCCCTTTTCTTCTTAGAATACAGTCAGGTGCCTTTTCTCAGGTGCCTTCTTGGATTAATTCATTGCTTTTCACTGCTCACATTTAATTTAAAACAGATGCTACAGGTACTAGAGCCTACTAACATTAATTGTCTGCATCCAGCTCCCCTAATAAAAAAAAAAATCCTGACATTACTATAGTCATGCTATGGTACCTACAATATGATTTCAGAGAGTTTGCCTCCTGAAGCAGAACATTGACTGTACCAAATCCAAACCCATAACACTGAACAAACTCTACTCTGACAAACACAAACACCATAACTTGCTATTTAGTAACCTAGGAGTCTGGTCCCATCTTCATATAGTCTAAAATCTGTATTTGCCTATGTGTTCGAAATTCCTGTCCAACCCTATTCTCCCTGTTTCTGGGCATATGAGTGACTAATTCTGGGTTGGTATTATTTTCTCTGTTAAAGATGTTCAATGCCAACAACTTCAGTTAGTATTTCCTTTATGCCACTGACTCTGAGCAATGAGCTCCATACAATAAATTTCTCTGTTATATTGCCTCACTTTTAATGAGGTGTTTACTTCAGGAAATACAAGAGATGTCAGAGTAAAAGGAAAGATACTGTTTTGGAAAACTATCTATAAATGTAGTGTAGTGGATAGAAAGTATTGAAACTGCAAAGTGTGTTTTGTATTGCTTTTAGTCTCATTTAAGATTGTAATGAGATATTGCAATAGGTACCATCAATCAGTACCTAAGTAGGTATACACCATGAGGAACATCATTATTTCCAAGCATTCAGTTTATTTGCATAAATCTCATGAGGTAGGTATTATTAAGAGTTAAGGGTAAAAAGAGGAAGAAAAAGAAACTAAGGAAAGAAAACTTGTCCATTCCCACTGGGTAGTGCCTACTCTGGTGCTGGACCACCAACAGTGACACAGTTGAGCTGTACTCTTTCTTTCATAATAATATTGGCATAACTAGCCCCTCCCCCAAACAACATATAGCATGAATTCACCTCAGAATACACAAAAATGCTATAGAAATGTTTTATAAAATAGGTTTTTCATTTCTATTCAATCTCAAAATTCCCTGAACTGTGTTCAGTTAGATACAAGCAAATTTTAATTGATTGAACCATGTAAATAGTTTTTCCTTGACTTGCTTCATAACAAACCCCAAATGCTTATGCTTCTTTACATACAAATAAGCACCTTAGAAGTATGGTAGCATTCTGAGGTGTGTGTTATCTGCTAACACCTGAGCAGACTAAAAAGTTAATGGAGCAGCACAGAGAGATTGGAAGTATCAATGTTGACTCAATATTTTGCAGGATAATTACAAACTTGATTTTCATTTATATTACTCAGGGAAAGAAAAGGTATGGGATTCCTCTAATTTTTAACTTTTCTGAAATCTGTTTCCTACAAAGAAAGGGAGGTTTTGCCTTCATCTATGGAAAATAAATGCAGGTATTTTTCCTATGTGTTGATTCATGTCAGTATAACATACGTAATGCATTAACTGAATGATTTTTGTACAAACTGATAATGGTACTACACCAAACATCAAATATATTTTTAATATTGTTTTTGCATACTCCTATCTCTCGTAGATATTTCATCATTAAACTTTAAATTAAAAAAATAAACTGAATGATCAGAACTACCAATTGTCAAGTGAAAAATACTATGAACTCAACAAAGCCATTATTTAGTCCAATTATTATTTCAGGTTCGAAAATACAATGTTTAATAAACTATTTTATTAAGTCATTAATTTTTTATTTTAATATTCTTAGCGCCAGACAATTAAACTTGTGAAAATCACTCCCTTCGTCATCTTCTTGCACAGGATTCGCATCAGCATCTACACACTGTATAGGAGAAAAGGAAGGAGCACCCACAGTCCACATACTGCTTTTACCAATGCCTCTCATAGAAGCTCTCCCTTTTTAAATGGAGAAAAACAGGATCTAACTGTTGTTGGGTGCTTAAAGATGAGTTCTTTTAGCATTTGCATAGGGAGTGAGTATTAGCACAGTCAGAAGAGCAACAGAAAGGAAAAGCCTGCAGCTACCACTGCATGGCTGACAGGGTGATGATGCAGGATGTAAAAACTTTCATCTGATTGCTCATTTTCCTTGCTTAGAGTACGGTTAGTCTCGAGAGCATATATGTATGTTCTTTTTACTTGGTGTTTTATCACTTCTTTTGTATTATTTAATACGACTAAAGACACTTCCAAAAGACAGATTTTTTTTTTCCATTTTGGAAAAGTAACGGTTTGGAATCCGAAGAAACACTTTAATGACAGCAGTGTGTTTTTGCAAAGACGATAGAGTGAAGTACCATACATCAATTAGGCATATGATCTCAAAGACATTCATATGTCAAACATTGCATGGTCTTTTAAAAATCAACAAAATAATAACTAGTGAAAAGTCCAATGAATATGAGCACATAACTGGGTTCTATTATCTCCTTCAGGGCTTTGACAGGATACTTAATTGGGGATAGAGGAGTCCAGCGCAGTAGCATATGCCTATAATCCCAGCAGTGTTTAGGAGGCTGAGGCAGGAGGACTAATGTGAGGATGAGCCTGCGCAAAAATGTGAGACACTGTCTCAAAGCAAAACAAAAGATAAAAAAAAAATCACAAAGAATAAAATATTAAAATGGAGGTAAAGAGTAAGCTTGGATCAATAATGTGAAGTTAAGCAGCTTGCACAGTAACTCAGGGAAGGATAGCCATAACATTCGAACACCATCCTACCATCTAAGAAGCACACGGACTTCATCACTCAGCTATAATTATTTCTCCAGGAATTCTCATTTCTACCAGGGTCAGTACTTTTTAGTAAACAAGAAACTGATATTCCTGACAAGACTGAATAAGACCTGGCATTTTAAAAGTGTCATACACTTTTCTGAAATCCACAATACATCAATTTTTAATACTTCTACTCTCTCAGCTCCATTAAAAAGATGGTAGGGGAAAGATTTTAGAGTAATTAATGATATAGTTAGCTGCTAAATATTAATAGGAATCGTAGTCTTGCATAAAATATAACATATAAACCTTGCCAATACAGACGCACCAGTAATTAAGCTTGAATATGTAATTACACTGATTTATAAGACAGGCAAAAAGTTACACTTTACCAGCTTCTGTGTAAACTGTGGGTAACAGTTAAACTTTGCATTTTACGGTTTATAAAAATGGGCAATGTCTTGACTACAGTTCATAAATGGTTTAGAGTCCTGTAATAGTAGTAAAAATTATGAAAACTTACCCTACCACAAATATTCATATTACACCATACAAATTGTGATGATGGCCCATAAGATGGAGATTCATCATAGACAGTACTTCATGCCCAACAGGACTTTAGTACTACCAAGAATTTGTAGAAGAATGCTATCAACACTAAGTATAGGGCACTTGGAATAATCTCTAAGATTTGTGAACAACCATTTTGATATACTTTATATATTATGGGCATGGTACAATCCAACTGTGCTTAAACTTTCACATTTTTACTTAAACACCATGGCAAACTTCAGAAAAAAAAATATCAATTTCGGAAGCAAAAGCATATACTTTCATCCCTTTCAGGAGTCTGTTAACCACACTTACATATGTGGCTGAGGCGAGCAGCCCGGACTGCTGTTCCCATTGCTGTCGATGTGGTCCAGGGAACCATTGAGGTCTTCATGGACGGCCTGCAGGAGGCCACTGGAGGCGTTATTGATCAGTCCAGGGTTACTTAGCAAAGGCAAACTGCTCTCTGCCAAGGCAGCCTAGTGGGATGGACAAGGAGCAAGACAGCTTTAACAGGCCTGCCCTTTAAAGTCATTCCAACAGCACATATCTCCCGTGAGCGCTTGCGCATTGCATTATAGACATTTCAGAAGCACTTAAATAAAATGTAGGGAAAGACAAAAATTCCTGAATGGCCACTCGCAGCCGAGGTAGCAAACGCATTAATGTGATGTGAACATACAAACAATAGCTCTCACAGCAAACTTTCTCACTTGTGTGTTAACCTTTCGCATAATGAAATGTTGATTACTCGCGTGTTCAGAAATACTTGAGGATAATATAAGCAGTTGCTCTGCTTTTTAAAAATGACCAGAACTTAACTCAAAATAAAGAAGTCCTGACATTTGCCTCCTCTGCATAAAAATTATATATTATAATTAAACTTTAAAGTTTTTGCCACAAGCACCATGTTCCCCAACACTATGATGTGAAATCATTTATGACAGCCTGGATAAATATTAATGCACAGCCACATGCATTTGCAAAAGCTTCTATCAATCTAACATTTGCAGGAAAGCTGAGTGTTCCAGATTTTGCCACAGGGTGTCCTTCTTGCTTCTTCACATCAAAAGTAGCTTGAATGAGAATCAGTGCTTTCCACAGTACTCGGTACTACAACGTCCTTGATTGAGAATAGTGCTTTCCATAGTACTAGGTACTACAACGTCCTTGGATGAGAAACCAACTATTAAGAACAATCACAATCTCGCCTAGACAGAAAGCATGCCAAACAATAAAGTACCGGAACACCCCAAGAGGACAATAATGGCAGTGTGTATTTGATGATATTACCTGCAGACTGGCATTGAGAGCTGCCCCATAGCCCAAACTTGTAGGGATATTTTTTACTAAAGTTGGACTTCTGGAAGAAAAAAAAAATAATAAGACTTATAAAATTAAAATATGAAATATGTGGATATAAAATATAAAATTTTCTACATTATATATCAACCTGGTCCATGAATTAAAACAAAACAGAAAAACTTTAGCCTATGGTGTGGAGGCAACATAGGACATGACCATGGACTTACTTTTGGCTTCCTGAGGGTTTTATTTCCAAGAACAACTAAAGATCATATAAAAACTTAAAAATGTAAATACACAAAACAATTACCAATTTGATGTAATCAGGAAATAATTAATGGTTAATTTCAGGAACACCATGAATTAACATAACAAATTACCATAGTTAATTAAATGACAACATAATGGATTAACTATTTCTTGAATGCAGAAATTAGCACATACTTGACTACAGAAATCAGAACTCCAGGACCAGGAGTAGACAGCATACATAAAAACCATCACATAAGGCAATGGTGAATTGGGGGAGTGGGTAAATGCTACATGGAGTTAATTAGGCACAAAATTAGTTCCATTGTATTTCTAACTAAACTTGGGTGGTTTTTCTGTCTTAGGAAAAAAAGAAATAAAACTTTTCATGCAGTAACTTCCTCAAACTGGTGTGTTTT
>NC_081418.1:28081419-28083919 GCF_949786415.1 Peromyscus eremicus | reverse complement strand
GGATAATATTCACTTTACTTTCTTTCGTTCCAGCTGAGTAGCCAGGGCCCTCACTCCCGTGGCAGCTCCAGTCTGTATGATGAGGTATGATGTGTACAAAAGGAGCAGACCAGGACAAAACCTACAGCCTCCATTTGTTGCTCAAGCCAAACAGACATTTTTCAAACTAATTAGCCAATAATATGCAAGAGAAAAAGTAATATCGTGCGACTAACAAAGGTGTTGATGATTGAGTGCTCACACTGTAATTAGTGTGTCAGGCCCTCGTTTCTCTGCCAAGCCTCAGCTATTAATTGCACCAAATTAGAAAACTATATCAGAGGCAAAATTATTCTTTCACTTGTCATTTTGAGAGAGGGAATTCATTCCATTCAAGAGGCAGGTTAAAAAGAGGGGAAGCAGATACTAATCTGCTTATGTCACGTAAATAAATGCTCCTTGTGTTCTCTGGAAGGAACTGTGCTGGGCATCTTGGAACTGCTAGAGAAGTAGTTACCTTCCAAGTCGCAGCATTCCGCCGGAAGTAAGCGAATGTCCGTGTAAACCAGCTGTAAATTTCATTAAGCGTTAACTGCCTGTCAGACGACTCCATGATAGCCTGGAATGAGACAAGATACATAGTGACATAGAATAATGCTTTACTAACCAGGCTCGATGGCACTTTCTCATCTGAGCCTTACTTTAAGCATTAATGAATTTTAATTGAATCAGCCAAAGTTAATTTTCCCTCTACTTACCTGCCTTATGAGAGTTGCATAAGTAAATGGAGGTCTAACATCAGCATTTTTATAAAATTCGTAGTTTGGGGCAATCTCTATAAAAATAATAATAATAAAAGTCTGTTAATTCTCCTAATAACTCACAGGAATTGATTTTTCATCTTTCCCCCCAGTATTGGTCAAATGATTTGGTGAGAAGCCACTGAGAGCGAGCGCACAAAGCATGGCAGTGGAAGTGAATTATATAGAAAAGGCCATTTCTGACGTGAAGTGCAAATGAGGCATCCCCTAGATGTTCACAGTACTTCAGGAGCAGTGTGACCAGCTGGCCTGAGGATTTTTTTTTTCTCTTCTACCAGCCAGGTCCTCTTTTAAGCGGGTGGTTTAGGCGTGTTCTTACATGGACTTTTGCCCCTTGCCATAATCTTTACTTTTCTCCTCTAATACTTCTTAATGTAGAACAGGGTCAACTCTTGACATCCGCATCTGCGGCCACCTAACAAAGGAGGCGCTGGCCCCTCCCAACTCCCATGTCGAAAATTACTTCACTTTTTGTCAAAAGAGGGCTCTGGGCTCATAATGGTTACAGTGTGTGACTGTGATTATCCAGATGCCCCAAAGTGGGCTGGTGGAGTGGCAGGGGGCAGGGGGAAAGGGGAAGAGATGAGCGAAAGTGACTTTTTACAACACGTGAAATTTGTGCTCAGGGTGCTCTTAAGCAAATAAGCATGCCAGCATCAGGAGCCCCAGTCCAAGAGCATCGAGGCAGCGCCTGGATAATGACTGATACAGCTGTGCAGAGGCACAACTGCAATGGTGCTCCCTACATTTCCTTTTAAATGGCTCTTATCACAGAGCATTACCTGCAGATGTTGGATGGCTCTCGGCTTCCCTCAGAGATCAAAGGATCTCACTGAATTGAGGTGATAATATGGGCTACCCTGACAACACATCTCTCAATTCCTCTAATGGGGAGAGCTCTCTTTCCCGAACCGTTCAGAACAATTCATCACGATGTGCTTAGGGAATCGCCTCTATCCGCATTTACCAGGAATAAAACAATTATCACTCCATAAATCATGACTTGAGTTTCCATGTGCTCTGGAATGGCTCATGACCATTTCACTACAGTTTGCCTCTCCCAAAGTAAAAGATCTCTACGGAGTAATCATATCCTACCTGATGACATGGGGATGTTGTATTTGTCTGAATGTCGCCTTCTTATGGCTCCCACATTGGGCACACTGGCTGGGGTGATTACTGAGGGTCCCTGGGTAATCGGGGTGACTGGGGCCGTTGGTGTGGTAGGGGTTTGAGGTAAGCTCTGTGGGGATGTCTCCAACATGTTCTTCGACATGGTGACACTAGACACCAGATTTAGCTGCAAAGGCCCGAGGAGAAGGGCAGAAAAAAGGTAGAGACAAGAGAAAAAGACTTAAAAAGGTTGACAAATGAGAGTGGATTCACTTCTACAGCTGTGTTGCCACTAATAAGCCGCAAAAGGAAGCAGCCAATCTCAACTAATTACAGGATGAAATTGTATCATAAGAACTCTAATTAGAGAATGCTGTTAGAGGTTATCTAATAATCTACTGCAGTGTTACTTAGGCCTAACTAACTCCTTCTTGTCCTACCAGACTTCAGCCAAAGTGTGTTTCCTTAAATAAAAGCCAGTTGCTGATTATTGACTGCCCCCATTGTTAAGCAGTTCTAGCCTACAGTGAGGCAACAACCCACAATGCGGAAGGAAGCAGGTTTGAACCAATAGGACATAAGAGGAA
>NC_081418.1:28043919-28076419 GCF_949786415.1 Peromyscus eremicus | reverse complement strand
ACTTGTGTAAAGACTGTTTGGGCAACCATGTCATATCTTATGAAATTTGGGCTTACAGTGTCATGTCTACATGTCTACATGGGGAAACTAGATTTAACAGTTTGGAGGATATTCAAATATATACAACAGGACATGAAACTTACATAGGTCCAACTGATAAGAACATCAAAGTATAACAGTCCACCCTGTTATCAACTGTTGTTATTAAAAATAACTTAAACTCCATGTATCTGAACAAGTATAGTGTTACCAAGACAATCTGCTGCAGCCAGGAAGATCCAACCACATGCTCAGTACTCAAGTTAACATACCAGAACTCAGAGAAAAGTGCACATTAACTGAGCATATGACAAACCTGTATTTCTAATTGCTGTACCACCTGCATTTGCACTCGACATTGGGCGGTGCTTCGGTCATCCAACGCATGCTCATTGTTAAGGTGCCTAGGAAACACAAGACACAAAACAGAATTGTAAGTGATAACTAGTGCAGTCTTATGTGCTTGATTTAAAAAGTACTGCCTCTTCAAGGAACTTGTAGATCTTTCTGCATTTGGAAAGCAGAATGCCTTGAAGCCATAAAGAAAGAAGGTGAATGTGCTTCAATGTTCAGTGAAAATTTGTGTACTACAAAGAGACTCTTCAAATAGCTAAAAAGGTCATTGTCTCCAAGCTTATGTCATTACAAAGACATTTCTCCATCCACTTACAGAGCAGAAGTAGAAATCACGATGTATTTCACAGACTTTTACCATTTTCTCTGAAATGAATATCATGTGAGTGTGTGTGCATGTGTGATAGGCAATTCTCTATTTCATTTGTATTAAAAAGTTTGTTGTTTGCATGTTGATTTTCTTTTTCTTTTCTTTTCTTTTTTATAATTTGATTTAATATTACATATCAGCCACGGATTCCCCTGTCCTCCTTCCTCCTCCACCCCCTCCCCACAGCCTACCCCCAATTCCCATCTCCTCCAGGGCAAGGACTCCCCTGGGGATTCAGCTCAACCTGGTAGATTCAGTCCAGGCAGGTCCAGTCCCCTCCTCCCAGGCTGAGCAAAGTGTCCCTGCATAGGCCCCAGGTTCCAAACATCCAGCTCATATACTAAGGACAGGTCCCGGTCCCACTGCCTGGGTGCCTCCCAAACAGTTCAAGCTGATCAACTGTCTCACTTTATGAGAAGTATCTTACACCAGGATGTGGTGTGAATTATGTAAAAGTGGCTGATTTTTCCATAGAAACATCTATACCCACAATCAATGATAACTTTCTGTTACTATTACATAAAACACATTGGAAATTCAGAATAAAAATATTGATGCGTCATGTAAAGAGTCCTAATTGGGACTTAGCTCTAACATATATAAACATAGTTGAAGAGGTCATCCTAATGATGTGACTCTCATCTTAACATGCATGCTTATTGTTTTATATGAGGGCTGAGGTGGGTGTCTCCAATGCATGGTATCTTACTGTACCAAAAATAAACGAATACAGCAGCATTTTCAAGATGCAAAGAAATATTCAATAAAGTTTGCTTTGTAATTTATGATATATTATTTATTTGATGGTTTCCTAAATTAAGAAAGTAACTTTCAGATAATTCAGTCTACTTATGCAATGGGTAAATGAAGATAGCAATTTATGAGCCATAGAAAGGGAAAAGGTATATTGAATAAAACACATAATTAAGAATTCATATAATTACCTCTATATATTACAGTATTAAGATAGTTCGAAAGCATTTCTTATAATTCTAAGCATACTGAATTCAAGAAATAATTGTATTCCTTTTTTTACTTATGCTTCTTGAAGTGAACTAAGCAGAAATAATGCATGAACAGATGCATATGCAATACAATATGAAGACTTAGGGTGTCAGTGACTCATAGCTAACTTGTAAATAAGTGAGATTATCTGCTAGTAGGTCTATGTTCAGACATCAGAAACCTCTGCTCCTTTCCACCCCAACTTTGATAAATTAGGCCAGTTTGTTTTAACACCTTCTCTCTGATTATAGCAACAGACCTCCATGCATCTTGCTGTAATTGCCAGGCTTGGCTGATGATAAACTGTGGACTAAAATAGTGAGGTGGATCAGGTCAAGCTAGAGTTGTGTGCCCAGGGTACATGAGAGTTCCTTCCCACCCCTCCTGTCTGCTCTGACTCAGCTTCTGCAAGATCTGCTACAAACGTGTCTGTAATGAGGGCTGGAATCATTCAAGCTCTTGGAAGAAGGCATGGAATGTCAGAGTAAGTCAGGGGTTAGTGAGCAGCATAAAATGTCACTAATTTCTAATAAACAAGACATCATTAATAATTACTCTTCAAGGTTTCGTCCCCCAAATTTTAATGAACAATGAAGCAAAGTCCTAGCAGTATTAGCACAATAATTTGTTGCATCTTTAAGGTTTGGTATTGCTGTGTTTTTCTGAGATATATTTTTTCCACCATGAATTCTTGGGGAATACACACATAATTTATCCTGCAATCAGCCTAAAAGATGCATATTTTTAAATAAGCTATACATAAAGATTAGGATATAAATAGAGCATAGAAGATAAATAGATGATGTGGTTTTATCTGAATAGGTATATTCAGTATAACATATATTTTTGCATGAAATCACTTTTTAAAAAGAATTTTTATACTTGTTTACTTCTTAGAGATAATTAACTTATATTTATAGAACCAAGAAAAAAGCAAAAAATATTTGCATTATATACTTGGGTTTTAGAGACCTATTCAATTTATCTCTGCAGCTTTTATTAGAATAGAGACTGGAGACTACAATAATAGTCAATGAGGTTTTGTCTTGATTGAATTTTTCAGTGGAACACAAAAGAACCTTGCCATTAAAATAGTCCTTTATTCTCCTGTATGAAGGCGAAAGGTTTTTAAAGTGTTGTGATGTTCAGTAATGAGCCTCTATCTAAATTATCATTGGTGACAAACTCACAAAGCACTTTTCGAGGACACATAGTTATGAAATGCCACGGCTGCCACTTTCTTTCCTGTAATTATAGGCTAGCTTGCAGCCCTTCAATGATCATTTATGGAACAGCCTCCAGTGGATTACTGAGAACTTGAAAAACACATACATACCTCTGCCACATCTCCCTTATCCTTTCCTCGCTATTGTTTACCAGTGATATGTAAAATAATGGTGCCTATTCATTCCCCCTACTTAATTATGCCAATCAAAGTACAGAAATAGTGTCGGATATAAATACAAAGCAATAAGACCAAATAAATAGGCTAAGCATTAACATTAAATTATGAATTTATGTATTTATGACTATTTTGTGCTCAAATTATTCTCTTTTATGTTTTTATAACCATCTCAGGTACTACATATTGCTGTTCAAAAATTCTCTATGATTTATAAATCAAGAATGAGATAATACTGAAAAATGAGAGGTTTGGTGGATTTTTGCAGTCAGTGCCTAATTGCTGTTTCAAAATGCATATGCAAAGGGACATTTCATTAATCATTTAATCATGTCCCTCGCAGGAAGTTGGAACTAATGTTGCCAATACCCTTTTCATATGAATTCTCCATGATACCATCTTATGCAGTTGATATATTGCCTATGTCATAAATTATGGGTTCTTACAAAGGACCAAGTGGGACTGTTATCCCAGAAGATGCTTGTTAGAAAACCTTTATTAACTTTCTTGTTTAACTTATTGCTAGTTCTATTTCACAGCTTCATACTAGCCAACAATAATGCTTTCTGGTGGCAAAGGTCTGTAAATTACCCATGCAATCACTAACACCATTTCACAGGCCTGTTCTACTTCTACTGGTCTGCTAACAAGGCGATTACACACAAATTACTGAATGCCTATGAAATATTTAAATGCATTCTACTCTACTATGCATTAATAAGAGCAAAGCAAGCTCTGGAATTCTGGTTAGCTCCAGTCCCTAATGTCCCCTAATGAGCCTCTTACCGAGACTGCAGTTCAAACAGAGAGGTGAAGAAAAAATGCAAAGGGGGCCTTCAGAAAGGCAGCACTGAGCAAACATCGTGGGAGCCACTTCTAATTTATGGGTCACTTTATAGCTATATTGATTTTTGTTTTCAAAATGGAATAAATGATGTGGTCGACTGACGTTCTTTCAGAACTGCATTGCATCTGTGTGCCAGGTAGGTAGTGTGAACTATGGGGGAAAAACGTAAACAGACAGTCAAAGTCTTTCTAAAAACAATTAAGCAAACATTTCAGGAAGACAGAAAGTATGGGGGGAATCTTTGCAATTTATTTAATCTACAATTCTCTTCAATGAAGTTTTTATGGTTACAGATGCATGTGTTATCTTCAATTATACACACTGCAGATTAGCAATTCAATTTTAACCTCTAGATTTTTTAAATTCATTTAAAGTTATATAGCATTTTATAAGCTAAAAGGGGGGATGTGCTGAAATCCAATTGTCTCAGAGACCGTTCTAACAAAATGTTTTACTTGCATATCACTGGGGGTTGATTTATTTTGCATCAAGCTTTTTATGTTTAAGCACTGACAGGAGTTTAAATACAAAATGTTAGCTGTCACTATTCATTTAGCTGATTACGTGAGATGCCTTAGTTTTGAAAGATGTGGGCACTGTCACCAAAAGAAACAACATTCTGACAAGTTCAAAGAATGCCTTCTTGAGGTCATAATTTTGTAGCCATGCTGCCTAGTGAAAGACAAAGAAATAGACAATACACTCTAAGTAAGAACATAAATTTTAGAGTAGTTGGCTACAAGAGAAAGGAAACAAATTTTCCACTAAATAAATGAATCTGTTTCCACTGCTTTTTCTCCTGCTTCACTACAGTATCCAGCCTGAAAGCACCAATCACCAACAATCTTCATTCACGTTCATTGTTTAATTAATCTTTAGAATGCTGATAGGTACACAGAAAATTTAAAGAATACTAGCCATTGTTACTTTCACAAAGGACAGTATTACTGGTGCTGCATCTCACTCCACGTTTTGTTTGCTGGCACCTGTGCAGGCAAGTTCAAAACACTTGTCTGCTAACTGGAATGCTACACTCTAAACCTTTTGGCTTAGGCTTTGAAAGTCAATACATCTATATTCAAGCTGACGTTGGTGCAATGGGATGGTAATTAATTCTGCAGTCAAACTACACTAAAGTTTTGTCAGATGCGATTACACTTTGACATTTATAAGACAGTAACGAAGAAGTAGTATTAATGCTTTTAGTGATCTAGTGAGATCCTCAATTGCTGGTCAGAAAAAAAAAATGGTTAAGTTCTGTCAATTCTCACTTTCCTGTAAAATTTACAACTTTCTACTGAAAGATGTTAGCTTAGACCTTGTCCTGTATTTCTGATTATCTTCTATTGTCATAACAATCTGTATTAATTTTCATTTTTGCTCAATATACCCCACATGTTACTAAATATGTAGATAAAATAAAGTTCCTGAGGACAATAACATATGATTTCTGGGAATATATATATATATATATATATATATATATATATATATGATGACTGAACTTTTTCCTGAATAAATGAAGTACTTTATTAATAACAAATATTATTTCTTTTCAAATTTCTCATATATCTTTAAGAAAAGTCAATACTAGTTCAGGAAATATGTCAAATTAATATTTCACTTCAGTATAGTATACTGTCATTAACTAAGAACAAAATTTATCATGGACCTTTAATTTAGAGAATTTAAAGTATATCCTATAAAAAATGAGGTAAAAAAATACCTTAAAATCTACTGTCATTAGGTCTGTTATCCCTATAAAGTTAATGGCTAGAAAAGCAGTCAGTCTTTGAAACCAAACTTGATATGTAATTGAAACACAATGTTTTCTTAATTGTAATTTCTCTAATTAAAAATAAAGAAACCTGTGTGAATATGAAAAAGGACCATGGAGGATAAAACAGGAGTTCATATTCACCCACTTGCTGGTGATAAAAATTAAATACTTGAGATGTGTGAAAAATGTTCTTCATGTGTCATAAAGGAAACTGTTCTGAAAGAGAGTTATTCACTTTCTCTTAGAAAGTGAGCCAGATGTTAAGTAAAATATATTTAGAGCAAGAAAATACATATAATTAAGTAGTATTATAAACTCAGGTTTCATTCCTATGACACAGCATCAGTCACCTTAGAAACTACCCCAGTCACAGCAGATGATACACAGTAATGATGGAGATAAAACTATGAAAGTATTGTTAAAATAATTTATATCTCTACATTTTTTGTTTCAGCCAATTTCTTGTGGTAGTAGAAAAGTTCAACAAAGCTACCTAACAATTTTTAAATACCCTCCTTGCTGGGGATAGTATAATAAATTTTACCCCCAGAAAAATGGCAGCTCACAGTTGGTCTGGTGTAACAGACGTGTAAGTTTTCATTTGAGTCCATTTCTAAAGAGCCGTTGTGATATGTGAAGCAAATTTTCTCTTAATTGGTCTGAAACTATGAAAGGTTAAAGAAAATCTTCATGGAAGTCTTCCTGTAATCATTTATAAAGGTATTGTGATACCAAGTGCTTGCCTCGTTGTTAGGGAGCTTTGGCTCAGGACTCTGCAGTCAGTCTACCATTTGTAAACACATCTTTTTGATGTTTCTGCCAACATCCTGGCAACAAAGCAGTGCAATTTCAAATGAGCTAATTAACTTAATTGTTGATGAAGCATGAAACAGTTCATTCACCCTGTTAGCTGCACCATGACAACACAAGAGGCTGAGCCTGTGAAGTTACTCATCTCCATAAACCTGTCTGCTGCTCTCTGTTCAGATCTTTCCTGTACCAATACTGTGCGCAGAAAAATCATTCATGAATAGAGAACGTTCTCATCTGCAGAAGAACCCCTGAAGAAGCCTCAAAACTAAAATACTATAGGGAGATATAAAGGATGCACAAGGTTGGATTTTATATTGGAGGAATTACATAATCTGTTTTCCAAACATACCATCAAAAATGGCATAAGGTAACAAGGTGAGTGAAATGTAGCTGTTTCTTCAAATGTGAGACATCACTGATTTTCATTTTTAATTCTTGTTATTAGATGCCGTTATTGAAAGTAGAAATACAAAGTCTGCCACTTTAAATAAATCTATAAAATATGCCTATTTTATTACATTTAGAGATATTTTATGCTTATTCAAATCTTACATGAAACTATTATTAGAAATTTCAATTTTCAGATGGTGCTCTTTTACAAACCTGTCTCACCATCGTGGCAGGCTCATATTTCTATTGATTCAAAGCCTTTGAAATAATTTGCTAAACACTTTGGTAAAAAGATGAATATGACCTGTTAAGACTCTTGGTTTGACTTTTCCAGTCCACTTGTTGAAGCAAACTGAAAACTGAACGTGTTCTAGGATGGATTCGTCTTTTCATTCCTCCTTCATTTTTTGTTTACTTTACAGCAGTGTGCCAAAACTCCCACGTAATCTGCTTCCCTTCCCCATGAAAACTTAAAACCTACTTCAAAAACTGTCCAAAATCTTCACATATGCTTTCACAGCCCGGCCACTTGCAAACTCCATGACCATAGAGAGTGTGGGAGGCCCCAGTCTCCTCATGCGACGAGCTAAAGCAAGAGAACACAACGTCAGATTCATCTCAGAAAGCCATAATCGTTGCAGGCTGCTAGCGCCTGTCAGGTTACGATCAGTGACAAACAGGTCAAAACAGGTCAATTCAGCTCAGAGCAGTCAGAAAAATTTAATCGTTCTATTGAATAGTTCAACTGCCAAGGCTAGATGATGTTCCAATTAGAGGAGAAATAGAGCCAAAGATGACTGTTAATAAAGGAGGAAAAACTAAGAGTACTGTATAATATCATATGCTAATCCTGCCATATGACCTTACTGTAACATTTTACCTCTAAATAAAAAAATATATATATAACCTTATGTTATGGAGAGGGAAAAATGTATTTTAATGAAAGTCAAATGAAAAATCATCAGAATACTTTTGAAATACTTCTTTAAAAAGCAATATGAACATTAGAACCTTTTAAACTAATATTCATGTGTAAACCATACATACAAATATTCCTAGTGGCTACAGCTGATTTCAAAAATCCTGCTTTGGAAAGGTATCTATTATCAATATCCTAACATAATTATGGCAGGCATTTAATAAGTGGGTATTATATGAGATAGAGAGATCCTAGAAAAACTAACCTATTTCTGAAGTGTATAATCATCAAATTAATTGCAATTAAAACAACAGCATGAACGCATCCAGAGGCATATCATTCTGTAACAAAAACTAACATGAAAACCCACATGTGCTCAGATGAATGCAAGGAACATTACCATACTTTGGTCTACTGTTTTAAACAGTGCTGCAATTACTTATATGTTTCTTTGGAAAAAAATTATGGCAAAGTATTTGTCGCATTTAGGCAAATATATTATTACATGGCAGATAATTACCAATCAATTACATGTTCATTTGGGAGCAGGGCAGTCAGTGTGTGTAAAATTCTGTACCTACTCTTCATGTTTTAAAGCCGACTTTTCATTTTTAGATTATATGCTTTATGTAAGTTATTTGACAATAACTGATTTGATTTGGAAGTGATGTGTTTAAGAAAGTTAAATTAAGTCAGGAAAACTACCTTGATGTTCCTTTGGAAGGGCAGTTTTGACCCAACTAAGATGAAACACTGAGTTGGGAGGCTATCTCATACAATGTAACATTAGTGACAAAAGTCAAATTATTTTCCTGCATGCATTTTCAGTTAAATTTATTTTTAAAAACATCAATATGTATTCATTTTAACATATTTAATAATTACATCATGCCACAACAATAAAAAGCAACTCTGATCATCCACATTCTGGATTATATAATGTTCAGCTACTTTCTAATTTTTAAGTACACGTTTGAAATATGAACTAATATGTATATATTAAGGAGAATATGCATGTATGCACACATACTTAATTATTTGGAATTTAAAAACTGTTTTTCTTAAAATAGTAAAATGTTCTCATAACTCTTCAGGTAACTCACAATATGTTATTCAAATCCATCAATACAATCATTCCCTGAATACTCAGGGAAAACTGAATTTCTTTTGGCATGCTCCCCAACTATATCTACTATACTGGTGGCATTTAAAGTTCTTTTATAGTTTAAAATAATAAAAGGTCAACAATAATGATTTCTCCTTCACTTGCTCTAAATACGTTTTTGTTCCTGTTAGGTGCAAATTATCGTTTCAGTTTTACCAGATTGTGAAGATGAAATATGGATGTAAGCAGAGATTGCAGTGGATGAGATTTACCTGTCCCGCCTTGCATTCAGAACCGAAGACTGTCCATTCATGATGGAATGATGTGGTATTGGTGGTGATGCTTTGGAAGTGGTGGAGGAGGTAGTCGAGGAGGAATTGTTAGTCGTGAGGTCTAGCCCTCCATGCTTAATGCCATTGTCTTCCATACTGTGAACTCCAGTCACTTCTTTCCATAGCTGCTGAATCTCAGCAGGACTTAGGCCAGCTACAAAATGAAAGAAAGCCCCCTGATGTAATAGGTAACACTGAACATGATGGCCACGTATTTTTTGAAAGGATTAATGCCATCACCAACATTAATACATGAGAAAAACATTCTTGTACCACCAATATCAAAGATTTTTAAAACCAAATAAAAAGTTCTTTATTTAAAAATAACAATTAGGAAGTAGTACTGAGGAGAACAGTGTTGGGAAATATCTGGTTAAAAGTTACGTGTTCAGACTTGATTTATAGCTAGTATTATTAATGAGATAAGATTTTATAAATAACATATCAAAAGAAATGAAAAGCAAAAAAAAACCAAACAGATCAAGATGAAATAATAACATTCAACTTGGGGAAGGGGAGAGGGAGAAGGAGAGAGAGACAGAGAGACAGTCAGTCAGTCAGAGAGACAGACAGACAGAGAAAGAGATTTAGCAACTATCTGACCATAGAAGTCTTTTTCACAGAGGCTAACTTTGTAATTGAATTTCAGTTTAATCCTGAATAAACCAATATGGTTACCTCCATGGTTCATTTAAGTAGATGATACCTAAATCTTTCCTTCAGTTATTACTGGTTGATAGAAAACTCAACTTCTCACTTTAAACAATTTCCTGGATCAGATTATTTATTTTTTACCTCCTCATAAACAACAATGGAAATAGAAAAGCTTGTCATGGTCTTTAGATTTTGACTATTATCTTGAGATATTTGAAATATCTTAAATGATCATTGTTTACAAAAAGTGCTTACATGTGATCAAAAAGTTTAAATACATTAAAATTGCATAAAAATTTAAATTTAGCCCCTATCCGTAACCCAAATATTATCTCCAATTGATAATCACTTGCAATGGAAAATTAAGTTTTATCCAAGGTACATTCTCACCGGGGAAACAAACCACTTTTAAAGGCAGACCACATGCCCAGCAGTAGATGGCTTATTCAAAGGAACCCAATGGCAGCTTTGGATGTTCTTTGTCTCATAATGTTGTGCCAGGGCATTGTGTGTGTGTGCGTGCACATGCATGCAACTGTGTGCGTTTCTTGTATTTTTCTTTGGCTCTTTATTTTCTGCTTGTTCATTTTGTACCATTCCAATTTGTTTTATCTTATTTTATTTTGTTTTATTAATCCATAGATTCTTGTTTTCTATCCACGGACAGAAAGTCTGTGGATCTGGATAGGAGGGGGGAGTACAGAGATCCTGGGGGGAGTTGGACAAGGGAAAACCATGATTAGAATGTAGTGTACAAAAATTAATTTCAATAAACAAAAAATAAATAAATAAATCTAGGCAGACTTACTTAAATGAGTTTGCTATTAAAATATTTTATTAGGAAGAAAACATCAAAGTAACTAAATAAAAGCCTAGTTGCTGTGGGATGGTCTGTATGTCAAGTGTGTTGCTGATTGGTCAGTAAATAAATCACTGATTGGCCATTGGCTAGGCAGGAAGTATAGGCGGGACAAGGAAAAGAATTCTGGGAAGTGGAAGGCTGAGAGGGAGACACAGCGAGCCGCCATCAGGACAAGGAAGATGTAAGGTACCAGTAAGCCATGAGCCATGTGGCAAAATAAAGATTAATAGAAATGGGCTAAATATAAGAGTAAGAGCTAGACAATAACAGGCCTGAGCTAATGGCCAAGCAGTTTAAATAATGTAAGAGTCTGTGTGTTTATTTTATAAGTGGGCTCTGGGACTGGCGGGACTTGGTGGCAGGAGCTGGAGAGAAATTCTCCAGCAACAAATGGCGTCCAACGTGGTGGCAAGAGTTTCCACCTAAAAACTTAGAAAAAAGATTCTAAAACGGACCTAAAACAGCTTCCTAATTGTCTCTCTCAAATAAGCGGCAGCTGCCGGTTTGAGCTACTGGCGGGTTCCTAGTGTGTGCTCTCGACCTGCAGTATGGTAGGAATGAGGCCTCTGCAAGTAACACATTAAGCTATGTGGTGGATTTAGCCTTTGCTAGTACAAAACAAAAAAAAAGAAGTTTCTGGGCTACATGCTACTTTGGTAAAAGTGTAGACCCACTATTTCTGAGAGTTACGGCTCCCAGAGCTGGTGGAAAGCAGACCACCGCCATGTTGGGAAGCTGAAGTGGGCGGAGCCAGCAGCCACTGCCCCATTTCAGGCTTAGAAGGCTGCAGTTTAAAGCAATAGGCTCACGCTAATATAAAAAAATAAGCCACGTAAAGATGGCTACCACACAAAGAATCTGGATTATGTTCTCTTTGATATTCGTAACTGCAGAAAAACATTTGATTGTAAAAGCTGTTGAGTTATGCCAAAATGTATATTTTAAAGGTACCTTGACTTCAAAATTTGGATATAAGGATATGTTGCTTTGGAAAAGAGTCTCTGCTTTTGTTTCCACAGAAAGCCAGAGACTATGGATTTGTTCCAGATTAAGATACATCAGGTTTGACCAGCCAAGACCCCCTGAAAGGTCTCCAATGACACCATGGCCCAGATGACTCAACATCCAGAATGGTTCCAAGGCAACTGGCTCAGACGATACAGCCTCATGGACTACTCCATGATCCTAAAATTTTCTTCGTGTCCCCATAAGATACAGCACCCCCCTCCAGCAGGAAGTAGTAAGAGAAGCTACGCCCAAATTCCCAAATATACCAAGCTGGCTTTAGAGATGGAATTGGCTCACTCCCCCTCTAAACCCAGACATATTGCTCAAAAAAAAAAAAAAAATGGTTAAGAGATTCTTATGTCCCAAATCAGAAGAGCCCTCTGGTGTGGGACAGACAAAAACCAATATTTTTATTTAAAGCAGGTTGATTATAAATACAATCTCTTTCTAAAGAAAAAAAGGGGATAGTTTAGATATGATAGGATGAAAGGGTAGATTAATGAACCTACTTTTAAAGAGTAACAACTTGTTTAAAATGTTTTACATTGCTACAGATTTTAGTTTATTGATACAAATTTAAACTTAATTTTGTTATACTGTATATATATTTCTATTCTTGTTTGAGGTATTATGTTTATGTAACTCATTTAAAATTGTAATGGATAATTAAAAAATAGATTAATAGTTAGTCATCTATGATAATATTTGTAGCCATGTTAGTTAAGTCTTCTAGGTATACATAGTTATATTTCAGATAGATAGGTAGTCTTCAAACACTTCAAAGACCTACAGAATATGGCATTTAAAATGTTTTAAAAATTTAGACTTTTTGGACAGTGAGACATGTCTGCTCCTGACAGCACCGATTTACTTCAGAGAGGAGGATGGGCATCAAAGACACTCCATACAGAGTTTATCTTCACCTTGACAAAAATAGCCATTTGGGCAAGAAACTGTTCTTGCCTGGACTGCCTGATCAACTGGACATGCAAGACCCATACAAAGGTGACCACTGAACTTTGCTTGACAAAATGGTCCTTCAGGTTCCTGCTTTGCAGAGAAAACTGCCAGACATTCTACAGGACACAGAGAAAAGTGAATAAGAGACTCTAGGCCTGTGGGCTGAAGACAGATGCCCCAACTTTACAAGAGAACTTTGAATGACTGTCCAGGCTGCCAGCTGTCTCTGTCTACCCTACAAGACTCCTAAAAGTTGCTTACATCCTTCTCCATTTCTCAGGTAGTATTATATCCTTCTGAGGTCTTTGATGTGGTTAAAGACTAGATACTTACAATTTTCCTTAGTTATAATAAAAGATAAGTTAGATATAAAACCTTAAACTTACAAATATAAGATAGATAGGATCTCTTCTTTAATATTGTAACTGTAATTCTTGCTTGATAATTGTTTTGTTATATGTAATTTTACTATGTTAAAGTTAAAACCTTCCTTTTTAAGAAAAGAAAAGGGGAAGTGCTGTGGGATGGTCTGTATGTCAAGTGTGTTGCTGATTGGTCAGTAAATAAATCACTGATTGGCCATTGGCTAGGCAGGAAGTGTAGGCGGGACAAGGAAAAGAATTCTGGGAAGTGGAAGGCTGAGAGGGAGACACGGCGAGCCGCCATCAGGACAAGGAAGATGTAAGGTACCAGTAAGCCATGAGCCATGTGGCAAAATAAAGATTAATAGAAATGGGCTAAATATAAGAGTAAGAGCTAGACAATAACAGGCCTGAGCTAATGGCCAAGCAGTTTAAATAATGTAAGAGTCTGTGTGTTTATTTTATAAGTGGGCTCTGGGACTGGCGAGACTTGGTGGCGGGAGCTGGAGAGAAATTCTCCAGCAACACCTAGTGAAGGAAGTGATACTATCTTTTTAATTACTGTCATTTATTGAACACATAATATATTCTGAAGCTTTATCAAATGCTTTATATTCCTGAATTCAGTGAACCTCACTGGTGGTCAGGGCTCATAATTTACAGGTGAGCACAATGTTCACTTGCCAATGGGCCTTAGCTCCAAATGTTGTGTTCTGCAATACTATGTGATTCTGCCTCTGATATAATATAATGCTGGAATAATCAGCATCTCAACCAATATATACCAAAAGCTGTAGTGATGGTCATTTGTCAAAGGATGTGTGGAGAAGTGTTCGTAGGAGGAGAAGGAAAACTAGAGCAAGAAAACAGAGATGCAGAAGAAGAGAGTGAACACTCTTTTCTCTAGCCATGTGTATGAAGAAGCCACTGGTCTATGGATAGTGATAAATAGCCAGTAGCCAGAATTGTCACTGTTCCAGTTGTAACTTCTTGCCAAATTATACCTCACAGTGGTAACACTAAATTGCTTTGCATGTGATAAGTTCAGATCTTGTCAGTTTACCCAAAGCTATCATTTTGGTAATTCTGGATCCTTAATATTTGAAGACACAATCTCAGATAATAGGAAAAACATGATAATCTGGCTTTCTAAACAATTTTGGAATAACCTCATTTTCTGTTTTTTTTTTTTTTTTAAAAAAACGTGGTTTTCTAATGATATATGTCCTTTTTTGTTGTATAGGAAACTTTTATGTAAAAATCATTAACTTTGCTATAGTAGTAGCATTAACTCAGAATCATGAACCTTTTTGGACCGTAACTTTTTATGACCACTCTGAATGTGTTAGGCGTCCTAAGAGCACAACCCCAGAAGGAAAACTCTTCCGTTTCAGCGTCTCCATCTCTTCTCTATGCCACATTGCTGCTTCCGTGTCCGTCGCCCAACTGCAGTATAGACGGCCCCAACAGCTTCATGTTCTCCTCTCACTTTCACTGGACTTGAATGATATGAATTTGTTCTTCATATAGAAGCCACACATGATCGATTTCAAGGTAAATTAGGTCATGTCCATTCTCATTCAAAGCCCCCAGGAGTCTGTTTGAATGGTTAGATACAAAGCAAAAACAAGCAAAGAAAAAAAACAAAAAACAAAAAGCAACAACAACAACAAAAAAACAACCAACCAACTGAAAACCTAACCTTTCCTGTGGCCAGAGGCATTGGTCTTCTTTGTCTTGCCTGCCCTCAGCTGTCACCCTCTCCATATTTCTTCACATTGTCGCCATCTGCTGCCTTTGCAATGCTTCAAACATTCACTCTTCTTCTGGCCTCTGCTCTGGCTATTCCCAGAGCCACTGATACTTTCATTGAGAATATTCCCAAGGTTTTTTCCTTCCCTTCATTTAGATGGCTTGAAAAACAACTCCTCTGAAAGTCTTTGGCCATAGTAGCAACCAGTGTCTTCCTCCTCCTTGTCTTCCATCATTCCTTGACTGCTGGACTACTTTTATTTAAAGAATGTTAATTAGCTTCTAAAATTATGCAAAGCCTGGTCTGTCCATGGAGCTATGTCTCTTTCTGTGTCTCCCTCCCACTCTACCCTTGTCTTCTCTCAGGCTATCTCATTACCACAGTGTCACTCTACTAAAGTTTGTTTGACAAACAAGATCAGGTTTTCCTTTTTGTCATGTTCCACTGCCTTGAACAGTGCTGGATATATCTGTGGTAAAGACAGTTGATGTCCTTGTTTGCAATGGAGTAATATAGTTCTTGAAGACCTGCTGATTACCATATTGAAGTCTGGTTGCCTTTAAAGAGTATCTTATGTACAAGCATTGCTGTAAGATCAATGTCTGAAGAGCTACAGATGCTATTGGTGAAATCTAACGTACATTGAGTCACTAATAACATTTGGCATCCTTATTGATGACAATATCTTGAGAGACTACAGTAGTTAATGATGTTATTAATATTTAGTTTATGGGATTTGTTAGTAATTTGGTTAATATTAGTATTAATTTGCAATTTGAATGGTTTTCATGGCACTATTCATTTGTATAGAACTTACTGATATCCTTATGCAATGAAAAGCTGACAAATGATAGGTGCTTAGTAGGACCCCAAAAAGATTTGATAACTAACCTACTTATCACGCAAGCACTGTTTGTTAGTTAAATGCAGAAAAAAAGTGGTTCTCAATTATTAGAGAGAAGTGGCACAGAATAATACAAGTAAGGAGACAGTGGTTACCAAATGAACTGGCCTATTACCACAGTCTCAGGTTATTAAAAACAAAAACAAAGCAAAACAAAACAAAAAAAAAAATGCATTGACCACAAGTCACAGCAGTGCTGTGGGATGTTCTGTATGGCAAATGTGTTGCTCTGACTGGTCAATAAATAAATCACTGATTGGCCAGTGGCCAGGCAGGAAGTATAGGTGGGACAAGGAGGAGAATAAAGCTGGGAAGTGGAAGGCTGAGTCAGAGAGACACTGCCAGCCGCCACCATGACAAGCCGCATGTGAAGATGCCGGTAAGTCACGAGCCATGTGGCAAGGTATAGATTTATGGAAATGGATTAATTTAAGCTGTAAGAACAGTTAGCAAGAAGCCTGCCACGGCCATACAGTTTGTAAGCAATATAAGTCTCTGTGTTTACTTGGTTGGGTCTGAGCAGCTGTGGGACTGGTGGGTGAGAGAGATTTGTCCTTACTGTGGGCCAGGCAGGAAAACTCTAGCTACACAGCAGTGAACCACAGTTGTGGAGGTAGGATTCAGATTTAAGTTTCACAGTGATTCCAGAGTCTGGATCACCCTGAAGTGAACTTCAAAAGAGAAACTGTTACCTTGCTTTTCAGACAAAATTGTTTCAGCTAACAATTGCTTAAACTCTTCTTGATGGACACAAAACAATGTATGATTATTAAACCATTAGCCAGTCAGTTTGTACAGTTGATAATGTTCTATGAGTTTGGAAGTCTTAAGGTTATTTTTCCCAACTGTAACATAAAGTTCTGATAGACAGTGCTCTGCTGATTCACAGTCCTCCAACCCTGCTCTTCTGAGGATTCTATGGCTATGTGATGGTCTAAGTGTAACAATTCTGGAATGTCAAGAAACAGAGTAACTGGACTCCTTTTTAAAATCTCAATGTTTTCCCAAAATATTAGAGAAAAATGATAAACACACGCTACAATCATATTAATTTATATTAGTTTTAATAGTAGGTAATGGTTGAAGCCCTACAATTAATATATAGCTCATTTCCCCAAACACAGGGGTTCTATTTGACATTACCAGGTTAGCTTCCCAAGTCTTTCAAACCTTGGCAGTTCTAACCTGAGTTCCCTGCTGTAAAGCCCTTCTTCTGCTAAAACATGCCTCCTCTGGCATCCCTCATCAGCTGGAAAAGACACCATAATTTCATACTGTTCTATGCACTCACTGCTCTAAGAACATCTAAAGAAAATTAGTACACAGAACCTCAAGCCATGTTTACTAGTTTTTAGAATGGTTAGAAAATAATACTGATGAGTGGAGGCACTGCGTCCCCATTGGTGGACATTAGGTAATTTAGTTAAGTGACTGCAGACCTGGGACAAGGTACCTGGTACATTCTCGGGTCATTTCCCATATGACTACTTTTCAGCACTTCTTCCCTGGCCACTCTGTCTAAATGTTCATCTGTTCTGGATGTTTTCTTCAATCCAATCTGAAGAGATTTTTCAATTTAGATAGAACATTAGTGTCCTGGCAAGCATATTCTGAGAAGCAGCAGATTAGAACATTAAAGAGTAATAATCAAATTATATCTTAAATGAAGATTATTCAGTTTCTTTAAGCCTATGTCAAAGACACAAATAAGTTCTAAAAACCTCTGTTAACTGTGTAACTTTAAAAGTCCATGAGAACAGAATGTTGGGAAATGTTTTTCTACTTTTAAATGATAGCTTTAACTTCATTCTTTTTCACTGCTAGTCATACAAATAAACATTGGGGAAATGTTTTATCAAGACTCAAGTCAACACAAAGAATCATTAACTAACTGAGCAGCTTATCATGGAGCAGGGAAAGCAATTCAGTGTTAATCCTTTGCTCCTTCATGCTGAGTTTCTGGAGCAAATACAGGACACCAAGAAACGTGTTAGGAGTTAAGTACAATCTGATAATTCATGAGTAGATTTTACAACCTTGGTGTGAATACACAATTTTCAGTGGTTGTCCTTATAAATATTATATGTATACTTTTTTACATGAAAATAAATGGCTTTTTATTAAAATTATTAAAATAATGTCTTTTATTCTTCTATGTTCAGGAATAACTTTTAACTGCTAACTAATTTTTTAAGAGCTAAAGAGATGGCTTGGTTGATAAAGTGCCTGACATGACAGGAAGACTTACTTGGGTTTTGGTCCCCAATTCACACATAAAAAGCCAAGGTACAGGCTGGGGTGATGGCTCAGTGGATAAGGTATGAGGGCTCGCTCTGCAAGCATGATGACCTGAGTTCAAATCCCAGAACCAACTTCAAAAGCCCAATATGGTTACATATGTCTGTAACACCAGTGCTATGGGAGGTGGAGGCAGGAGGATGGCTGGGGTATACTGGTCACTAGCATACCTCCAGGTTCAGTTAAAGAAATTTTCTCAAGGGAATATTCTAGAGAGTGATAGTGCAGGGTACTTGATGTCCATCTCTGGCCTCCAAGTGTGCATATGATTGTAAACACACACAAACACAGAAATACAGCATATGCACATGCTTATGCACACACACACACACACACACACACACACACACACACACACACACGCACATAGAGAGCTGGGCATGGTGATGCATTGCTTATTTGTAACCCCACCCATCATTGGGCAGTCAGAGTAGAACTAGGTGGATCCCTGGAACTCACTGACAAGCCAACCTAGCAGAATCAACGAGCTCTATGTTCAGTGAGACCCAGTCTCAAATACATACACACACACACACACACACACACACACACATATATCTATATATATATATATATACACATAAACACATTTATATGTGTTTGGGAATGTGTATATATGTGTATATATGTATGTATGTATATATATGGAAGAGTGAGATTAATAAAGATACTAGAAATGGCCCTTTGACCTTCATGTGCATGTATACACATGTGCACAGACACACACACACATATGCCTTGACACCTGCACACATTCACATGCAAATACATATAGTATGTATATATACATACATACCAACACACAAAAATATTAGGATACAGTGTAAGTCTACTATGAATATTTAACTAAATAAATGTTATTTAATGGTATTCTGCACATTTCTAGTGTTACTTACAAAAGCAACAAAAGTTTGGTAGACATATATGTATCATTCATAGTCTATTAAGTTGTCATTCAACATTTGAACTGAAATACTTCTATGTACTTTCCACTTTTTAATCTTAATATTTACATTTTGAAAAAGTGTCATACACACACAGCCATAATAACTGTGTTGCACAGAAGAATCTATACTAAAAGAGTCAATTCTCCACCAGTCCTGACTTTTTATTCCTAATTTCCTCCCCTAGAAGACAGATCAAATGTCTGAAGTATCATTCAGAGATCTATGTCTTCTCTTATAGTCAGCCAAACAAAATATAGTGTTATGTATATTAAAACCACCTACTAGTGTAATACTCATCTTGCATATGTTTGTGTGATCAGAGATGCATCAATTATACACTTTGTCCAAATACCAAATTCTAAAATCTAAAACAAAAGTATTTAGTTAAGATTAAGACACAAGACAAATATATCTGCTAATGGATACAGGCATTCTCTATGTCTCTGTCTCTGTCTCTCTCTCTCTGATTATAGAGTGAGAAAGAGTTATAATTTATAATTTTCCTACTGATTTATCTAGATTGTATATATTTTTGAAGTCTGAAATTGTTTTTTAGTTTTCTAGTCAAAGACTCAAAACTTGTCAAGTAGACTATTTCTAAGACTTATGAATTAAATGGAATTACATGCACTATAGGCTGGGTTCTTACTTGATCTTGTTTATCATGTATAGTGTTCAATCTCAACATCAAAATCTACTAACTAAACAAATAAATCTATTTTAATATAACACATGCTAGTTCCTTAACCAATTCTGCAACAACTCAAAATGCTATATATCAATCTTTCTTATTTATACTTTCTAAATTAATTATACCCAGTAATCCTCTATGCATTTAATTATTTACAAGATATTTTCTATGAATAAAACAATTGCAAGCAACCTTTTTTTTTTCTCTTGAGACAGACTCTATGTAGTGCTGGTCTAGAATTCACTATGTACTAGGCTGATTTTTGAACTCACAGAGATCCACCTGCCTCTGCTTCTGCCTCATGAGTGCTTGGATTAAAGGTGTGGGCTATCATGGCAGAGTTTATTCTGGAACAAATATATAATATTTAAATTTAAGTAATTGAAAGAATTTTGGAATATTAATCTCCAAATAAAAACTATTTTGGTATTTGAACAATAATTCTGCTTGGTGGTTATTGCTTATATTTTTTTCTATTGCTGTTATATTTAAACCTTGGATCATGACGTAAAAAGCAGTATGTTATGTTTGTTCATGCACATTGTTAATTGAAATCTTACATCTTAAATAACTTACACATTTATAAAATAAGTGGAGTGAAATAAAACTTTCACCATACCTTTCTGTCCATATAGAGTACTAAAAGATTTCAAGACTCCCAGTGCATGCTTGAAACTGTGGATAGCACCAAAACCTATAATTTGATGCCTTTCCCACCTCAACTAAGTAGTTATCACTCATTATTGCTGTAAGTTTTGCTGCGTGAGCTGTGATAGGAAAATTACCTATCAGAGTTTCATAGATAGAACATTAATTTTCATAGTAAATCTTAGCAACATTACAATATGACTTTTACGACTTATTAGGACAAGTTTCAGCTTTTTTTTTTTTTTTCACTTAGAGGAGACAACTCGCTCCTCCCCTTCAGCATTTTTGAATCACCAACATCACATCTCTTGTGTGTTAGGGTCATTAATAATTACAATAAGGGTGTAGAAAACACAAGTACTAGGAACTCACAACAACAAATCTGATACTGAGGAGGGATGAGTGAACAAAGGATCGGTAGTGTGGATGTGGACACTACGTAGATATGCTTGACAAGGTATGGCAAACAGAGGTAGGGTGAAATAGGATGCTGCGAAATTTCATCATACCACTCCAGATGCTGAACAATTTAAAATTATTAATTCTTTCTGGTGTTCTCTATTTAATATTATTTAGAATGCAGCTAACTTCAAGTTACTAAAATTAAGAAAAATAAAATTTTGAATAAAGTCAAAGTCGCCCTGTGAATATATTGAATTCCAAAAGTAAATTTTATCTGATGTTAAAAACCTATCAAAATGGAAAATACCTGCACAGTTTGTTCTTGCTAAAGAGTAGGCTATGGCATCAGTTCATTATACAACCCTGATAAATAAAATTATTCATTTAGATGCATATTGTTCATATGTTAAATAGCTTTATAATCAGAATAGTTGAGATTGATTTACAAGTTCATTAATTTTATTTGGTTTAAGTTACCTGCTGTCACTGGCTCTATATACAACCCATGTACATATTTGGAGATGTTAATTTAGTACCTATTTTATATTAAAATCCATTATTATAATATTATTTATTACTTAAATGCTTAAAATTTAAAAGAGTTCATGTTAAAATGATGAGATACATAACTTTAGAGAAAAAGTTCTACAAATCTCTTCTGTCAAAATTACAAAGTGCTATTTCTGATTTTTATATACATTTTACATAGTTTCAGAAGTTATAATTTAAATTAGCCAGATGAAGTTGTGTTAAATCATTGAAATAAATAAATTATGCCATACTTTTTGAAGACATAATGAGAACATCATCCATCATTGTACAATAATTCCATTTGGTTCTCATGTGATTACTCTTCATGGCCAATCAATCAACAAACCAAAAGTTCAGTGCAAGGTGAACTGAAAAACTGATAATGAAAGTATTAAAATTATTTTACCTGAAATAAAGAGTAGCTAAGACAGATGACTTAGGGCTTATACTAGCCCACAATTGCTTCTTTACTTTTTTTTCACTCTGATTTTAGATTTCCACCATATTAGTACTATGATATCATAGTTGCCCCTCAGAATGTATGCCTGGTAGACACCAAAGTCTGTCATGCTGGAGATAGATAGATAGATAGATAGATAGATAGATAGATAGATAGATAGATAGATGGATGGATGGATGGATAGATAGATAGATAGATAGATAGATAGATAGATAGATAGATAGATAGATAGATAGATAGATAGATAGATTTATACATATTCTGAACACATCCTTGAAAGTAACACTTAATGCCATGCTAATATTACACAAATAGTTACTAGACTATATTTTAGTGGCAAATGCTGAGAAATAAATCTGTACATGCTCAGCACAAACCAGTTTTTATCCCAATGTATTTTATTATAGTTGGTTGACTCCATGGCTATAGAATCCTAGGTCTCAATACCTACAGTTTAGAGAAGTGGAACATTCATTTCCTATGGCTGGTTGGTATTAAACAAATTCAGCCTGTGTTTGAATGATGGGTCTTAAAAATGATAGTTTTCACTTTCAATAATTAGTGACAATATGAAGAGGACTGCAGTTTCTGCTCATGATGTGGTATCATCGACAGCAGTGGTCACAGCAACCACTGAGGTTGAGGCCCACAATTGTTCAATTTCATTACGTCTCTTTCATCAGTGAGGAATATTTTTGTGGCTTCATGCTTTGTTCTTAACTATAAATTTTCTAAGCAGATGTTGTTGCTTGTGCTTGTAACACCAGCATTTGCAAGGCTAAGGCAGAAGGATTGCTCCTAAGTTCAAGGGTAGACTGAGTGAGTTTTAAGCCACTATGGACTACAGAGTAAGACCCTGTCTCAATAAAGACAAAGTAAATAAATAAGGAAATTTTCTGCCCAAACTAAGCTTTGTTCTTAGAATCCTTATTTTCCTGAATTCCTTCACTGTGTACATTTTAGGTTCCCTAGGTCCTCTGAAAAATAAAAGTAGAAAAAAAATGTGAAAAATAATTCTATACCAAACGAGCTCAGAAATAAGAGAAATTTTCATTTGAAAATGACTGGGATGATTATAAAATAATAAATTGCCTTGCTTAATGAGAATTTGGCTGAAGTTGGAAAAATGCAGCTAAAAATTATTTTAAATAATAAACTTTCTTAAAGAATTTTAAAGAGAATACTACAGTAAAATTATGATAAATCATAAAATGTTTTACTTTTGAGGAGATTCTAAATGGAGACTTTTTAAAAAAACTTTTATTAAATTAATAAATATAAGGAGATAAACTAATCGTTTCTATTTGGGTATAGTTTCTATCAACAAATAATTGTTATCAAGAAAATCCATGATTGCATTGAATTAATTTATAAATATCCTCTGTGATTCTTACTTTTTCGTTTGTCCTCTGATAATATTATTTTTCTAAAGAACCATAATTAGTGAATGGAATGTTTATTTTTCTATGATGATACTGAAGTTTATCCCACTTCTTTCTAGAATAAGTCTGAAAACTGGGCCTATGCCCAGATTTTCTTTCAATAAATAAACTTTGTCTTCTTGGTTCCCTAGGAATGCTCTACACAAGTGAATTAGATCTCAAATTAAATGAAAGAGGGAAATCTGGGGAAAGGTAGATAAAAGGAATAGTAATTTGATAAATAAAGGAAAGTGTGCATTATAATATTATTACTTTTATTGGCCATCAAACAATGGTCGTGTGCAATGTAAATACTGGATTTTGCTTGTCTAACTTCATATTAAATTGTTCTTGCCTTTTCTGGGTGTGTCCTACAGTCAGTTAAGTGTGTGACCAACACTAGTATAAGATAAACTCCTCTGTGACAGATACAGTGAACCTGAACTAAAGTTCACTTGTATAAATGAACTTTGTCACAACAAAATCCAAATGCAAATTAGAACATCCATTCACAAAAATTAATGATACTTGACTTTTACTTGAATTGGGAAATTTAGCCATTGTTTATCTTTCTTTCTTAAACTTCTTTCTCCCAGGTTGAGAATAGTGTACATATATAACTACATTAGAGTACACTCAGATGTCGCTTATATAGAAAACCAAATTAGAATATGGCCCATAGCATTTAAAACTATAATTTACATTGTCTGTAGAGCAAATTGGGGAAATGCTATTATTGCAATTCCATGACATAGGTTGGGCTTCCTCCACCACAGAGCTTGCAAATGCTCTATAGATAACACAGAGCTTGTCTAGTGTTTGTGCCACTGAACCTGTGTTTTGTGTTTTCATCAGCTGTCCACAAAACTCATTATCAGCTCCTGGTAAATGGAGTACTGCCACCCTTCCTAAGCCATCAACTTCCCTGCAGAGCTCCCTATGTATCCAATGGTACTTGAATTGTTTTGCCTCATACATTACTCTTGCCCATAAAACTAACTGACTTGCATTTAATATTTAACAAAATACTTGAGATAGTTTTACTACACACTTGAAAGCAGTGTGTAGTAGAATTTCTGAGAATATAGCAAGTGTGTCATGTGACCATCATAGCAGTCATGCTTCCGCTATTAACTTGAATGACATAAGCCAAAATACCTCAAGGCGTAAGGTATATATCTACAAGAGCATGAAACAGTAGAAAGTGCAAAAGCCATAATGAAGTAGTTGCAGCATATCCTCTATACCTTGAGGCAGCGACTGGACAGGAAGGGCGGCTTGGCCTGGTGGGATGGAGATGAGGCCCTGACGCTGAAGGCTGAGCAGATGTTGCTGCTGCTGCAGTTGCTGCATTTGGAGAAGCTGCTGCTGGAAGACAAGCTGCTGGGCCGCCAACTGCTGCTGCTGTTGTTGCTGCTGCTGCTGCTGTTGCTGCTGTGGGTGCCAGAAAACCCAACCCAGTCAACAGCAGAGAACAAGGTGCACACAAACCATTCTCACACGCAGAAAGGCATGCTCCTTTCTTGGCCCAGATGTGTTCTTGATCATCCCATGGTCAAAGTCCAGAAGCCGAATGTGAGCAGCTTCTAGGGATTCAGCTACCTGCTCCTTGGAAGTTAAACAGTATCAGGGAACTAAGGAACTTGCACTAATGGGACTGAGCACAGTTTAGAGACAGAATCTAACAAAGGTTTAGATATTTAGAAACCAGTACATCACAGATGACTGGAAGTTTATTTAGACAAAAGGAATAACACTTTATGGAACTAATCAACTTCCACAATACTTTCACTTTTCTCCAACTGAGTAAGTTTGATGTGTGGAGATCCAGGGATGTGGTCTCTAGCAATCTATTAGTAAACTTGGATGGAGCTACAGGACAGGCGTATTAGATCTCTCTCCTCCTCTTTCTTTCTTTCTTTCTTTCTTTCTTTCTTTCTTTCTTTCTTTCTTTCTTTCTTTCTTTCTTTAAAATACATTAAAGGTGAAATTATGTGCAAGGCAAAAATGTGTCCTTATTATAAAGAAAAGTCTAACTTCCAGTTTTGTGAGGCATTACCAGACAAACCAGAGTTCTTTGGACTCCGGAGGGTAGGAGATGGCAGTCACACTTCAGAGGCAGACAAGCTGTGTGCAAGACCTCTGCTTTTCAGTTTGGGGAAAAGAAACTTCTGATGCGCTCACTGGAAAACAGACTGCATAATGGAGCAAGTCATGTGGATTGCCCAAAGCCTCTGAGAAATAAGGGAGCAATTTCTATTCTGTAGTTGATGGCTGTCTGAAATTCTATTCACAAATCCAAACAGAAACAAAACCTCAGGAGGTCAAAACTGTTTCCTGTACGTTTGCATAATGGGCAGCTTGAAGACAACAGCCCTGATACCTGCTGATCAATTTAACTACTTCAACATGTTTTGTTTGTATTATGTTTATATTTGATGCAGTTTGCTGACAAGCGCAAGCTAGGCCTGAGAAGCCAGCTTGTCAGTTTGATTTATGAGCATATCAAATGGTAACTTTCTACTCGCCACTCCAAACCTACCCTAGCAGTTCATTAATCAGGGGCCTGTGACTTTGAAATCTGTGCTCAACCAGTTTTTCTCTTCGTCTCCCTGCCCCCCAACAATGGGCTAAATTTGCATGCATGTTCTCTGAGCTGTACAACTGAGAAAAATAAGGGTCCCTCACCAACTTGGATTCTCAGTGAATACAAGATAATCAGTACTCTGTCCACCACACAGCTTGCTCTTTGTACACTGTGATTCATTAGTGAACATTAGACGACAGCCAGCAATGGATTGTGACTCTCAAGTCCCATGCTACAAAAAAGGAGAGCACGAGAGTCTCACTGTCACTGTTATTAAGCTCAGTAAAAAATATAGAACACTGTATCTTTGACAGCAAGAGCCTTGTTACAGGAAAATCTGAGATGATCCTCGCCTCTCAAAGCACCTTCTCAACCCCGTGCTATTATATATCAATGAGAGAACTAGATCTTGCCTCTTTTGCTTGCTTTCCAGGATGCTGCTGCTGTTGCTGCTGCTGCTGCTGTTGCTGCTGCTGCTGCTGCTGCTGTTGCTGTTGCTGCTGCTGCTGCTGCTGTTGCTGCTGCTGCTGTTGCTGCTGCTGCAAAAGCTGAAGATGTAACTGCTCTTGCTGTTTCTTGTAAAACTCTTGTAGTTGTTGCTGAATAAACCATTTTGACTTTAATAAATAAAGGCAAAAGTTTCATGTATTATAAATGTCCTAAACTCTTCTAACCTGACACATGGTAGAGTAGCCATTAAGATTCACCTCACCCCTCCCCCAAAAAAATTACATTGGATTTAAAGAGACAGCTCTACATACTTTTTTTCCCAAGGCAGCTCTGAAAATTTCCAATCCAGAATCCAAACAATCCTAAACAAAAGGTATAGAAATTCTGTATTCTAAAGGCCAGAACCAAAGTGAATATTCTAAATGACTACATCTGAAGTCCTATGACGACCTAAGAACAGGCTCCAACCCTTAGAAGCATAAACACCACCGAAGTGGAAGGAAACTGCTTAATCTATCAGAGGTCTAACATAATGTCATGCTAGAAATCTATGTAACTTATAGGCACCATCAGAGGCAACAGCAAAGTAACTAAGATCTCTGGTAAAATACATTTTCACATGGAAAGCAAATATCGAATTCTAAATCTGTTTATAGATACGCAACCCTTTAATAAGCTGCACAGTGGACTCCCTGTTTTTATTATCACACAAATGCTATGCGCTTGCTCTTTACCTGTCCAATTTTATTTAATAAGCAGATACCTCTTTTCCTAAGTAATGACTATACCTAGGAAAAGAAAGCTTAGGGTGCTACTTTCCACACGTGCTGTCGGCAAAGTGACCTTTTTCCTATTTATTGGAACTTAAGGGGGTGCTAAAGTGTTAAGGATTTAAAAAACAACAATTCTGTGGTCTCTTGGAACACTCTTGGCAAATCTAAAAGCAAATGTACCTAAGAACCTAAATAATCAAATACTGATAATCAATTACTAAATAATCAAATTCTTCTGTTTTCAACTTCGTCCTTTCTCCATTCTTGTTCTAGACTTGAGTACATTCAAAGAGAATGAGTAACTTAAATGCTCTTAGGTAGCTCTGCATGTGCAGTGTGACATTGCTGGTCTAACATGCTGCTGAGTTGCTTCTGTAAGTGGAGACCACACTATCCAATAAGCCCACTGCACTGTCAGCAGAGTGTGGACCCTCGAGCTGGACCAGAACACCAAAGCAGGTAACACACATTACCTGCTGCAGCATCACTGCCTGCTGCTGCTGGAGGAGGGCTTGGAGCTGCTGAGGAGACAGGACCTGCTGCTGGAGAATCTGCTGCATCTGCTGGGGGGTGATCACCTGGGGCGTCATCATGGCCACTGACACGGGCACCTTGCATGGAGAGAGAAGGAAAGGGCTGTCACGATCCAGTGCCTGCTTATATTGGCCCAACTGGATGACACTGTTTTCAAGTTATTTAGCACCAACAGCCCAAAATAGTATGTATTTTCTGTTGTGTAACTTTGTATTACTTTAAAAATAGTTCTCAAGAAGAAGTGGGGTTTACCAGGATCCCACTTCAAGTTCCAAATTTCAAATGCACTTGCACAAAGGAGTTGGAACTCTGGGTAATATAGGGTAATATAGCAGAAAATAAATAATTCCATGCCAGTTTTCTCAGAAGCTCATCATTGAGCATCTTTTCTATGTCTCATTGCTGTAACTGAAAGCCTTTGGAAATATTTTAAGCATGTCATTAAAATAAAAAAGTTAAACAATTAGGATATGCATATGAATAACTGATATTTATAGTTCTACACAGCATATATATAGAATATACTTATATAACATACTCATCATCCAAAATTACATGCATATTTATAGTACTTATAAGTACATATGCTGAGTGAATTGGCTGAGTAGGTAAAGTTGCTTGTTTCCCAGCCGAATTATTGGAGTTTGTTCCAGAACCCACATAAAAGAACCAACTCCCACAAATTGTTCTCTGACCTCCACATGAGTGTCATCACACACACACACACACACACACACACACACACACACACACCATAAAAAATATATAAATTAAAATGATAAAAATTGCACACAGCAATAGATATGAATAAATAAGTGTGTGTAGTAATTGATATAGGACTTTTTCTAGATATTTGATGAAAATATAGAATATAGATGAAAGTATCTGAGGAGACTAGTTCACGGAAAGACAGAATAATAAAACTAAAAGTGCGGTTTGTTCTTGAAACATTTTCATATTACAAGCAGCTAAAGTTATACTAGAGAGTCCAGAAATCTAAAGATTACTCAAAGATTCTCCATTAGATTTATAACAAAACGGGAACATTTGTTTAAAGTTTCTTTTCACTTCTTTTTTTCTCAAACTTTCTGAGAATGAACAAGGTAAAGTTGAATATAGGAGGCAGAGGAAGATACCCGGGGGAAGGAAGGACTGGAGGAAAGTAGATGAGGAGGAAAAGCACGGGGAAGACAATCCTGGAGAAAGCAAAATTTTCTGGATAAACCGGAGCAGGATAGCAGAGAAACACAGGAAGGCTTGGCCTCAGAGGAGCATGCGCAGAGCAATGCCAATCGCTCTACTGAAGGCCTTGCTCTGCACCGATCAGCATATCATCAAACAACATGTCAACTGGCCAAGCCTAGAACTTTTGAGAAAATATTCACGTTGTCTCACAGCAAAGCAAAAGTTAGCATTTATATGAAGAACTGCTGTACAACAAGTTTATGGACAATGCGTCTTTGAAAACAGAAAAAAAGATTAATAGGCACAGTTCACACTTTATTCTAATGGTCATTTTTAATGTGGTTCAAATTTTTCTAATCTGACACTTGTAAAAAAAAAATGAGAAACTATTAATGAAAAAGTGGTCGTAAGTCGAAATAAAGGGGAAGAAATGAATCCCAGGGTGAATTTCCTCTACTTCAAACAAAACAAAGTTACATTTTTAACACTAAGAAAAATCTGTATCTCCTATTTTTCCATTATGTTATGGAAATACAGATTAATTTAATTCAGTTTTATAATATATGAGAAAAACAATGGGCCAAATTAATTCAGTGATTTTCAAAAATATTTCTGAATTAACTCTATGTGAGCATACATAGGGATTATTATATATCAGTTCATCATAGTAAGTAGCATTCTTAGTGTGTGATGTCAAGTCAGCCAGTTGGAGACTAAAGAAGGAAGATCAGGAGCTCCAGGTCTTGGCCAGACCTTGTCATGATAAATAAGAGTAACTAATTACAATTATGTGTTTCAGGGTGCTTTGTTATTTAAAAAGTTAAAAAGCTCTCAGTTTAATCGCTTGTTCTTTGATAAACAAATAGAATGATTAAAATAATATATTTCCAAATACATATATGGAAAAATTCAAGCTACAAAAATGTGTCCTTTTCCAACAATGATTCACCTTATAGTCTCTTATAGTGAGGAAATTAGCAACTCGGGAGCAGAGAAAGACATGGCATAGTTTCATCTCAGGAGTGCCATTGTAGACAGACCAGATGGAAGACAACAAAAGACAGAAGGAAACAAAGCAGGATGGAAGAAGAAGAAGGGGGACACACTGGTATGGAACACACATATCTACTCACAGTTATTTTTGCATAACTATGCCCCTGCCATGGAGGTGATCTTTTCTTGAGAATCTTACTCTTTCTTTCCTGACAGTTCCTTGTTACTCTTCAGTAGTCACTTGGTTATCTCTTTTCACTTAAATGCCTATTTTTCCAAGGAAAAGTGCTCTGCACATACTGCTCACAAGTGAAATTTCTAGGGCAATTCTGTAAGTGGAGGCCTGCCATAGTGTTCCAAAGCTCACAGGTTCCAGCTGCTACATAGGACAGGACTTTGTAGTTCCATATTATTGTGACCGACTTAGTATTTGGCCAAAGTAAACTGTCTGCTGTCTCTACAATTCAAAAGCTTATTAGTCAGTCCTCTCACTATGCAGAATGGTTTAATTTTACTTTTAAGCCTCTAATGACTTGTGAGTGCCTTACAGATGGCTATGGCAGAAATGTATCTGCCACGTCATGGCCATGCTGAAGTTATACAAGCATAGTTCACATGTATGTGATGCACTCACATTTTAATCAGACTCTGGCCTTCTCTGAAAAACTACTATCTGTAATAGATGAATCGATACTAGAAAGATGAGCCAGCTAACTTACAACTAATTGAACTCTCTCCTTCCCTAAATATGTACCAAAACACATCACAAAATTCATAATAGAGGTAGGAAAATATATCTGAAGGATTTCTAATATTTAATGAAAGCTGATAGTGTCATCTAAACACACACACACACACACACACACACACACACACACACACACACACAAAATGAAACCAAACCAACCAACCATTAAACAAAGAAACCAAAACCTGTGACTATCAACTATATTTTGTATTTAGACTTCTTAATATCCTAATGTAATATATATATATATATATGTATATAGATATATAATTTTCAAAATTCAAAATGTCTGCATTTCTGTAAGTAATTTTAAGTAATACATTTTTTGTTTTATCTTTTTGACAGTTCAGTTACTATAGACTTGTGTGGTTTTGCTACCAGGAGCTACCTAGGAGTTCTCTGACACAAAAGAAGAGTGATTTCTTGAGTGCATGTAAAAATCTGGCTACTACACTATTCAACAATATTCAGATAAAAATAGTATCAGACTTAAAAAGTTCTGGATTCACACATAGATATGGATAACTCTAGAGGAATTTATGTAGCTTTTCAGTTTAGTGTGAAATTGACCAACATATTTTCTACTAGCTATAAAAATTAATGCATGCAAACATTCCAATGACTGACTAGTTCTTAGATGTGTGGCAGAGGTGAGAAAGGAATTCGTGGACACTTTCTGACAAAAAAGCAAAACAAAGTCTGATGGGCATAACTCAGTGGGTGTTCCAGTACTTGTGTTATTAGTCAAGCTCTTTGAGAGTGAAGGAAAGTAAACAGTTCGCATATATGGGGAGATTTCCCTTTTTCTCTCACCTTGTGCTTACTGTATTGGCAGGTCTAAAACTTAAAGTGATGTATCCAAAATTGAACTCCATTAATCTTTATTTTGTTATTAGATAAATTAAGCAAATTCTTAATGCTTTGATATTCATACCAACAAATACCAGATACCTGAAAATCAAGATATAGTTATGTACACCGAAATGAGCGTAGAAAAATTCTGAGGTGAGTCAAGTGTTAAATGGGAAGACATAGGCACTATTCTCCAACAGAAAGGTTATAACATTAGGCTACTTAAAAGTACATGTACAATAAACGTGTTTTCATATTCTTCCTTTTCCTCATAGAAGGGGTCACAAAGTTGTTAGGGCAGACACACTGCCAAGACCATGTCCCTCTTCAAATGAATCTAAAAAGTGAGTGTAGGTGTCATAAAAATGAATTCAAAAATTGTCTGACAAAAGCATCCTGCCTTATTACAGCCAAGTTTAATAGCAGCATCTCGGGAAGTGTTGAGTTTGCACATTAAGTGCATCACTTAATTAAACATCCCAATTATGTGTGGGTGATTGAAAAGGTTTTCAGCATGATGTCAGTACAATTCTTTAATAAATGTGCGATGGAAAATGTAGTCCCAACCTGTAGATGAGATTTACAGTGGAAACCATCATGTCTGTGTTAGAGTGTCCACTACCTACTGGCTCACAGGACCCTTTATTGTTTGTGTCAGATAACTCAGACAAAGGGAGTCTGACCTCTCTGCCTTAGCTCTTTAAAAAAAAATGTGACTACTTGTGTAATCAATGCAAAACGATATGCACATTATAGTTCTGTTCCAATCATAATAAATGAGGGTAGGTAATGTCTGATTTTGCCTTCTTGATCAATGCTTTCCTGATTTACACCTGCAGGTTACTGCCACATAAGAAATTATCACACTGAATTGACAGGTTTGGTCCAAATTCCAGGCTTGTTTGTGGGTATAATGTCCATTATAATAATAGCTTTCCAAAACCTTTCTGGTTTTGTAGTATTCAAAAGAGCTGACAATGAGCTGAGGGGTATTTGCAAGCTTTTATCAAGTACTGAGCAGAGTGTTTAAAGAGATCTGGGGTGGACAGTGCATGTTGTTATTTAATGCAGTCTCTTAGCAGCAGGGAAAGTGTGACAGGGACAGCAGAAGGAGCAGCAGA